>NC_053041.3:518087760-518373760 GCF_002575655.3 Aegilops tauschii subsp. strangulata | reverse complement strand
TTGAGAGGGTTACGGCAAAAACTGGATGCACTTCGTGTACAAAACGGACAATCTCTTTCGAAGTATCAGGATTTCATACGGAAACTCGTCTGTTACAAAGGGATTTCATTTTTTAAAATTTATTTGAACTCCTGACCTTTTATGTGTTCAAAATGCACCATTCAAAGCCACATCATCAATTTTCAACCCTTTCTGACTTCATTTGTTATTTTTCATGCATTTACTGATTATTTTGAGCTATAAGACCCTAAAATTGAAAAGCATTTCAAATGAACTCTGAAAAGGTTGAAAGTTGGCATGGTATCATCATTTCATCCACGTAGCATGTGCAAGAAAGTTGAGAGGGTTAGGGCAAAAACTGGATGCACTTCGTGTACAAAACGGACAATCTCTTTCGAAGTATCAGGATTTCATACGGAAACTCGTCTGTTACAAAGGGATTTCATTTTTTAAAACTTATTTGAACTCCTGACCTTTTGTGTGTTCAAAATGCACCATTCAAAGCCACATCATCAATTTTCAACCCTTTCTGACTTCATTTGTTATTTTTCATGGATTTACTGATTATTTTGAGCTATAAGACCATAAAATTGAAAAGCATTTCAAATGAACTCTGAAAAGGTTGAAAGTTGGCATGGTATCATCATTTCATCCACGTAGCATGTGCAAGAAAGTTGAGAGGGTTAGGGCAAAAACTGGATGCACTTCGTGTACAAAACGGACAATCTCTTTCGAAGTATCAGGATTTCATACGGAAACTCGTCTGTTACAAAGGGATTTCATTTTTTTAAACTTATTTGAACTCCTGACCTTTTGTGTGTTCAAAATGCACCATTCAAAGCCACATCATCAATTTTCAACCCTTTCTGACTTCATTTGTTATTTTTCATGCATTTACTGATTATTTTGAGCTATAAGACCCTAAAATTGAAAAGCATTTCAAATGAACTCTGAAAAGGTTGAAAGTTGGCATGGTATCATCATTTCATCCACATAGCATGTGCAAGAAAGTTGACAGGGTTACGGCAAAAACTGGATGCACTTCGTGTACAAAACGGACAATCTCTTTCGAAGTATCAGGATTTCATACGGAAACTCGTCTGTTACAAAGGGATTTCATATTTTAAAACTTATTTGAACTCCTGACCTTTTGTGTGTTCAAAATGCACCATTCAAAGCCACATCATCAATTTTCAACCCTTTCTGACTTCATTTGTTATTTTTCATGCATTTACTGATTATTTTGAGCTATAAGACCCTAAAATTGAAAAGCATTTCAAATGAACTCTGAAAAGGTTGAAAGTTGGCATGGTATCATCATTTCATCCACATAGCATGTGCAAGAAAGTTGAGAGGGTTACGGCAAAAACTGGATGCACTTCGTGTACAAAACGGACAATCTCTTTCGAAGTATCAGGATTTCATACGGAAACTCGTCTGTTACAAAGGGATTTCATTTTTTAAAACTTATTTGAACTCCTGACCTTTTGTGTGTTCAAAATGCACCATTCAAAGCCACATCATCAATTTTCAACCCTTTCTGACTTCATTTGTTATTTTTCATGCATTTACTGATTATTTTGAGCTATAAGACCCTAAAATTGAAAAGCATTTCAAATGAACTCTGAAAAGGTTCAAAGTTGGCATGGTATCATCATTTCATCCACATAGCATGTGCAAGAAAGTTGACAGGGTTACGGCAAAAACTGGATGCACTTCGTGTACAAAACGGACAATCTCTTTCGAAGTATCAGGATTTCATACGGAAACTCGTCTGTTACAAAGGGATTTCATTTTTTTAAACTTATTTGAACTCCTGACCTTTTGTGTGTTCAAAATGCACCATTCAAAGCCACATCATCAATTTTCAACCCTTTCTGACTTCATTTGTTATTTTTCATGCACTTACTGATTATTTTGAGCTATAAGACCCTAAAATTGAAAAGCATTTCAAATGAACTCTGAAAAGGTTGAAAGTTGGCATGGTATCATCATTTCATCCACATAGCATGTGCAAGAAAGTTGACAGGGTTACGGCAAAAACTGGATGCACTTCGTGTACAAAACGGACAATCTCTTTCGAAGTATCAGGATTTCATACGGAAACTCGTCTGTTACAAAGGGATTTCATTTTTTAAAATTTATTTGAACTCCTGACCTTTTATGTGTTCAAAATGCACCATTCAAAGCCACATCATCAATTTTCAACCCTTTCTGACTTCATTTGTTATTTGTCATGCATTTACTGATTATTTTGAGCTATAAGACCCTAAAATTGAAAAGCATTTCAAATGAACTCTGAAAAGGTTGAAAGTTGGCATGGTATCATCATTTCATCCACGTAGCATGTGCAAGAAAGTTGAGAGGGTTAGGGCAAAAACTGGATGCACTTCGTGTACAAAACGGACAATCTCTTTCGAAGTATCAGGATTTCATACGGAAACTCGTCTGTTACAAAGGGATTTCATTTTTTTAAACTTATTTGAACTCCTGATTTTTTGTGTGTTCAAAATGCACCATTCAAAGCCACATCATCAATTTTCAACCCTTTCTGACTTCATTTGTTATTTTTCATGCATTTACTGATTATTTTGAGCTATAAGACCCTAAAATTGAAAAGCAATTCAAATGAACTCTGAAAAGGTTGAAAGTTGGCATGGTATCATCATTTCATCCACATAGCATGTGCAAGAAAGTTGACAGGGTTACGGCAAAAACTGGATGCACTTCGTGTACAAAACGGACAATCTCTTTCGAAGTATCAGGATTTCATACGGAAACTCGTCTGTTACAAAGGGATTTCATATTTTAAAACTTATTTGTACTCCTGACCTTTTGTGTGTTCAAAATGCACCATTCAAAGCCACATCATCAATTTTCAACCCTTTCTGACTTCATTTGTTATTTTTCATGCATTTACTGATTATTTTGAGCTATAAGACCCTAAAATTGAAAAGCATTTCAAATGAACTCTGAAAATGTTGAAAGTTGGCATGGTATCATCATTTCATCCACATAGCATGTGCAAGAAAGTTGAGAGGGTTACGGGAAAAACTGGATGCACTTCGTGTACAAAACGGACAATCTCTTTCGAAGTATCAGGATTTCATACGGAAACTCGTCTGTTACAAAGGGATTTCATTTTTTTAAACTTATTTGAACTCCTGACCTTTTGTGTGTTCAAAATGCACCATTCAAAGCCACATCATCAATTTTCAACCCTTTCTGACTACATTTGTTATTTTTCATGCATTTACTGATTATTTTGAGCTATAAGACCCTAAAATTGAAAAGCATTTCAAATGAACTCTGAAAAGGTTGAAAGTTGGCATGGTATCATCATTTCATCCACGTATCATGTGCAAGAAAGTTGAGAGGGTTAGGGCAAAAACTGGATGCACTTCGTGTACAAAACGGACAATCTCTTTCGAAGTATCAGGACTTCATACGGAAACTCGTCTGTTACAAAGGGATATCATTTTTTAAAACTTATTTGAACTCCTGAGTTTTTGTGTGTTCAAAATGCACCATTCAAAGCCACATCATCAATTTTCAACCCTTTCTGACTTCATTTGTTATTTTTCATGCATTTACTGATTATTTTGAGCTATAAGACCCTAAAATTGAAAAGCATTTCAAATGAACTCTGAAAAGGTTGAAAGTTGGCATGGTATCATCATTTCATCCACATAGCATGTGCAAGAAAGTTGACAGGGTTACGGCAAAAACTGGATGCACTTCGTGTACAAAACGGACAATCTCTTTCGAAGTATCAGGATTTCATACGGAAACTCGTCTGTTACAAAGGGATTTCATTTTTTAAAACTTATTTGAACTCCTGACCTTTTGTGTGTTCAAAATGCACCATTCAAAGCCACATCATCAATTTTCAACCCTTTCTGACTTCATTTGTTATTTTTCATGCATTTACTGATTATTTTGAGCTATAAGACCCTAAAATTGAAAAGCATTTCAAATGAACTCTGAAAAGGTTGAAAGTTGGCATGGTATCATCATTTCATCCACGTAGCATGTGCAAGAAAGTTGAGAGGGTTACGGCAAAAACTGGATGCACTTCGTGTACAAAACGGACAATCTCTTTCGAAGTATCAGGATTTCATACGGAAACTCGTCTGTTACAAAGGGATTTCATTTTTTAAAACTTATTTGAACTCCTGACCTTTTGTGTGTTCAAAATGCACCATTCAAAGCCACATCATCAATTTTCAACCCTTTCTGACTTCATTTGTTATTTTTCATGCATTTACTGATTATTTTGAGCTATAAGACCCTAAAATTGAAAAGCATTTCAAATGAACTCTGAAAAGGTTGAAAGTTGGCATGGTATCATCATTTCATCCACATAGCATGTGCAAGAAAGTTGACAGGGTTACGGAAAAAACTGCATGCACTTCGTGTACAAAACGGACGATCTCTTTCGAAGTATCAGGATTTCATACGAAAACTCGTCTGTTACAAAGGGATTTCATTTTTTAAAACTTATTTGAACTCCTGACCTTTTGTGTGTTCAAAATGCATCATTCAAAGCCACATCATCAATTTTCAACCCTTTCTGACTTCATTTGTTATTTTTCATGCATTTACTGATTATTTTGAGCTATAAGACCCTAAAATTGAAAAGCATTTCAAATGAACTCTGAAAAGGTTGAAAGTTGGCATGGTATCATCATTTCATCCACATAGCATGTGCAAGAAAGTTGAGAGGGTTACGGCAAAAACTGGATGCACTTCGTGTACAAAACGGACAATCTCTTTCGAAGTATCAGGATTTCATACGGAAACTCGTCTGTTACAAAGGGATTTCATTTTTTAAAACTTATTTGAACTCCTGACCTTTTGTGTGTTCAAAATGCACCATTCAAAGCCACATCATCAATTTTCAACCCTTTCTGACTTCATTTGTTATTTTTCATGCATTTACTGATTATTTTGAGCTATAAGACCCTAAAATTGAAAAGCATTTCAAATGAACTCTGAAAAGGTTGAAAGTTGGCATGGTATCATCATTTCATCCACGTAGCATGTGCAAGAAAGTTGAGAGGGTTACGGCAAAAACTGGATGCACTTCGTGTACAAAACGGACAATCTCTTTCGAAGTATCAGGATTTCATACGGAAACTCGTCTGTTACAAAGGGATTTCATTTTTTAAAACTTATTTGAACTCCTGACCTTTTGTGTGTTCAAAATGCACCATTCAAAGCCACATCATCAATTTTCAACCCTTTCTGACTTCATTTGTTATTTTTCATGCATTTACTGATTATTTTGAGCTATAAGACCCTAAAATTGAAAAGCATTTCAAATGAACTCTGAAAAGGTTGAAAGTTGGCATGGTATCATCATTTCATCCACATAGCATGTGCAAGAAAGTTGACAGGGTTACGGCAAAAACTGGATGCACTTCGTGTACAAAACGGACAATCTCTTTCGAAGTATCAGGATTTCATACGGAAACTCGTCTGTTACAAAGGGAATTCATTTTTTTAACTTATTTGAACTCCTGACCTTTTGTGTGTTCAAAATGCACCATTCAAAGCCACATCATCAATTTTCAACCCTTTCTGACTTCATTTGTTATTTTTCATGCATTTACTGATTATTTTGAGCTATAAGACCCTAAAATTGAAAAGCATTTCAAATGAACTCTGAAAAGGTTGAAAGTTGGCATTGTATCATCATTTCATCCACATAGCATGTGCAAGAAAGTTGAGAGGGTTACGGCAAAAACTGGATGCACTTCGTGTACAAAACGGACAATCTCTTTCGAAGTATCAGGATTTCATACGGAAACTCGTCTGTTACAAAGGGATTTCATTTTTTAAAACTTATTTGAACTCCTGACTTTTTGTGTGTTCAAAATGCACCATTCAAAGCCACATCATCAATTTTCAACCCTTTCTGACTTCATTTGTTATTTTTCATGCATTTACTGATTATTTTGAGCTATAAGACCCTAAAATTGAAAAGCATTTCAAATGAACTCTGAAAAGGTTGAAAGTTGGCATGGTATCATCATTTCATCCACATAGCATGTGCAAGAAAGTTGAGAGGGTTACGGCAAAAACTGGATGCACTTCGTGTACAAAACGGACAATCTCTTTCGAAGTATCAGGATTTCATACGGAAACTCGTCTGTTACAAAGGGATTTCATTTTTTAAAACTTATTTGAACTCCTGACCTTTTGTGTGTTCAAAATGCACCATTCAAAGCCACATCATCAATTTTCAACCCTTTCTAACTTCATTTGTTATTTTTCATGCATTTACTGATTATTTTGAGCTATAAGACCCTAAAATTGAAAAGCATTTCAAATGAACTCTGAAAAGGTTGAAAGTTGGCATGGTATCATCATTTCATCCACATAGCATGTGCAAGAAAGTTGACAGGGTTACGGCAAAAACTGGATGCACTTCGTGTACAAAACGGACAATCTCTTTCGAAGTATCAGGATTTCATACGGAAACTCGTCTGTTACAAAGGGATTTCATTTTTTTAAACTTATTTGAACTCCTGACCTTTTGTGTGTTCAAAATGCATCATTCAAAGCCACATCATCAATTTTCAACCTTTCTGACTTCATTTGTTATTTTTCATGCATTTACTGATTGTTTTGAGCTATAAGACCCTAAAATTGAAAAGCATTTCAAAAGAACTCTGAAAAGGTTGAAAGTTGGCATGGTATCATCATTTCATCCACATAGCATGTGCAAGAAAGTTGAGAGGGTTACGGCAAAAACTGGATGCACTTCGTGTACAAAACGGACAATCTCTTTCGAAGTATCAGGATTTCATACGGAAACTCGTCTGTTACAAAGGGATTTCATTTTTTAAAACTTATTTGAACTCCTGACCTTTTGTGTGTTCAAAATGCACCATTCAAAGCCACATCATCAATTTTCAACCCTTTCTGACTTCATTTGTTATTTTTCATGCATTTACTGATTATTTTGAGCTATAAGACCCTAAAATTGAAAAGCATTTCAAATGAACTCTGAAAAGGTTGAAAGTTGGCATGGTATCATCATTTCATCCACATAGCATGTGCAAGAAAGTTGACAGGGTTACGGCAAAAACTGGATGCACTTCGTGTACAAAACGGACAATCTCTTTCGAAGTATCAGGATTTCATACGGAAACTCGTCTGTTACAAAGGGATTTCATTTTTTAAAACTTATTTGAACTCCTGACCTTTTGTGTGTTCAAAATGCATCATTCAAAGCCACATCATCAATTTTCAACCCTTTCTGACTTCATTTGCTATTTTTCATGCATTTACTGATTGTTTTGAGCTATAAGACCCTAAAATTGAAAAGCATTTCAAATGAACTCTGAAAAGGTTGAAAGTTGGCATGGTATCATCATTTCATCCACATAGCATGTGCAAGAAAGTTGAGAGGGTTACGGCAAAAACTGGATGCACTTCGTGTACAAAACGGACAATCTCTTTCGAAGTATCAGGATTTCATACGGAAACTCGTCTGTTACAAAGGGATTTCATTTTTTAAAACTTATTTGAACTCCTGACCTTTTGTGTGTTCAAAATGCACCATTCAAAGCCACATCATCAATTTTCAACCCTTTCTGACTTCATTTGTTATTTTTCATGCATTTACTGATTATTTTGAGCTATAAGACCCTAAAATTGAAAAGCATTTCAAATGAACTCTGAAAAGGTTGAAAGTTGGCATGGTATCATCATTTCATCCACGTAGCATGTGCAAGAAAGTTGAGAGGGTTAGGGCAAAAACTGGATGCACTTCGTGTACAATACGGACAATCTCTTTCGAAGTATCAGGATTTCATATGGAAACTCGTCTGTTACAAAGGGATTTCATTTTTTAAAACTTATTTGAACTCCTGGCCTTTTGTGTGTTCAAAATGCACCATTCAAAGCCACATCATCAATTTTCAACCCTTTCTGACTTCATTTGTTATTTTTCATGCATTTACTGATTATTTTGAGCTATAAGACCCTAAAATTGAAAAGCATTTCAAATGAACTCTGAAAAGGTTGAAAGTTGGCATGGTATCATCATTTCATCCACGTAGCATGTGCAAGAAAGTTGAGAGGATTACGGCAAAAACTGGATGCACTTCGTGTACAAAACGGACAATCTCTTTCGAAGTATCAGGATTTCATACGGAAACTCGTCTGTTACAAAGGGATTTCATTTTTTAAAACTTATTTGAACTCCTGACTTTTTGTGTGTTCAAAATGCACCATTCAAAGCCACATCATCAATTTTCAACCCTTTCTGACTTCATTTGTTATTTTTCATGCATTTACTGATTATTTTGAGCTATAAGACCCTAAAATTGAAAAGCATTTCAAATGAACTCTGAAAAGGTTGAAAGTTGGCATGGTATCATCATTTCATCCACATAGCATGTGCAAGAAAGTTGAGAGGGTTACGGCAAAAACTGGATGCACTTTGTGTACAAAACGGACAATCTCTTTCGAAGTATCAGGATTTCATACGGAAACTCGTCTGTTACAAAGGGATTTCATTTTTTAAAACTTATTTGAACTCCTGACTTTTTGTGTGTTCAAAATGCACCATTCAAAGCCACATCATCAATTTTCAACCCTTTCTGACTTCATTTGTTATTTTTCATGCACTTACTGATTATTTTGAGCTATAAGACCCTAAAATTGAAAAGCATTTCAAATGAACTCTGAAAAGGTTGAAAGTTGGCATGGTATCATCATTTCATCCACATAGCATGTGCAAGAAAGTTGACAGGGTTACGGCAAAAACTGGATGCACTTCGTGTACAAAACGGACAATCTCTTTCGAAGTAACAGGATTTCATACGGAAACTCGTCTGTTACAAAGGGATTTAATTTTTAAAACTTATTTGAACTCCTGACTTTTTGTGTGTTCAAAATGCACCATTCAAAGCCACATCATCAATTTTCAACCCTTTCTGACTTCATTTGTTATTTTTCATGCATTTACTGATTATTTTGAGCTATAAGACCCTAAAATTGAAAAGCATTTCAAATGAACTCTGAAAAGGTTGAAAGTTGGCATGGTATCATCATTTCATCCACGTAGCATGTGCAAGAAAGTTGAGAGGGTTACGGCAAAAACTGGATGCACTTCGTGTACAAAATGTACAATCTCTTTCGAAGTATCAGGATTTCATACGGAAACTCGTCTGTTACAAAGGGATTTCATTTTTTAAAACTTATTTGAACTCCTGACCTTTTGTGTGTTCAAAATGCACCATTCAAAGCCACATCATCAATTTTCAACCCTTTCTGACTTCATTTGTTATTTTTCATGCATTTACTGATTATTTTGAGCTATAAGACCCTAAAATTGAAAAGCATTTCAAATGAACTCTGAAAAGGTTGAAAGTTGGCATGGTATCATCATTTCATCCACGTAGCATGTGCAAGAAAGTTGAGAGGGTTACGGCAAAAACTGGATGCACTTCGTGTACAAAACGGACAATCTCTTTCGAAGTATCAGGATTTCATACGGAAACTCGTCTGTTACAAAGGGATTTCATTGTTTAAAACTTATTTGAACTCCTGACCTTTTGTGTGTTCAAAATGCATCATTCAAAGCCACATCATCAATTTTCAACCCTTTCTGACTTCATTTGCTATTTTTCATGCATTTACTGATTGTTTTGAGCTATAAGACCCTAAAATTGAAAAGCATTTCAAATGAACTCTGAAAAGGTTGAAAGTTGGCATGGTATCATCATTTCATCCACATAGCATGTGCAAGAAAGTTGAGAGGGTTACGGCAAAAACTGGATGCACTTCGTGTACAAAACGGACAATCTCTTTCGAAGTATCAGGATTTCATACGGAAACTCGTCTGTTACAAAGGGATTTCATTTTTTAAAACTTATTTGAACTCCTGACCTTTTGTGTGTTCAAAATGCACCATTCAAAGCCACATCATCAATTTTCAACCCTTTCTGACTTCATTTGTTATTTTTCATGCATTTACTGATTATTTTGAGCTATAAGACCCTAAAATTGAAAAGCATTTCAAATGAACTCTGAAAAGGTTGAAAGTTGGCATGGTATCATCATTTCATCCACGTAGCATGTGCAAGAAAGTTGAGAGGGTTAGGGCAAAAACTGGATGCACTTCGTGTACAATACGGACAATCTCTTTCGAAGTATCAGGATTTCATACGGAAACTCGTCTGTTACAAAGGGATTTCATTTTTTAAAACTTATTTGAACTCCTGACCTTTTGTGTGTTCAAAATGCACCATTCAAAGCCACATCATCAATTTTCAACCCTTTCTGACTTCATTTGTTATTTTTCATGCATTTACTGATTATTTTGAGCTATAAGACCCTAAAATTGAAAAGCATTTCAAATGAACTCTGAAAAGGTTGAAAGTTGGCATGGTATCATCATTTCATCCACGTAGCATGTGCAAGAAAGTTGAGAGGGTTACGGCAAAAACTGGATGCACTTCGTGTACAAAACGGACAATCTCTTTCGAAGTATCAGGATTTCATACGGAAACTCGTCTGTTACAAAGGGATTTCATTTTTTAAAACTTATTTGAACTCCTGACCTTTTGTGTGTTCAAAATGCACCATTCAAAGCCACATCATCAATTTTCAACCCTTTCTGACTTCATTTGTTATTTTTCATGCATTTACTGATTATTTTGAGCTATAAGACCCTAAAATTGAAAAGCATTTCAAATGAACTCTAAAAAGGTTGAAAGTTGGCATGGTATCATCATTTCATCCACGTAGCATGTGCAAGAAAGTTGAGAGGGTTAGGGCAAAAACTGGATGCACTTCGTGTACAATACGGACAATCTCTTTCGAAGTATCAGGATTTCATACGGAAACTCGTCTGTTACAAAGGGATTTCATTTTTTAAAACTTATTTGAACTCCTGACCTTTTGTGTGTTCAAAATGCACCATTCAAAGCCACATCATCAATTTTCAACCCTTTCTGACTTCATTTGTTATTTTTCATGCATTTACTGATTATTTTGAGCTATAAGACCCTAAAATTGAAAAGCATTTCAAATGAACTCTGAAAAGGTTGAAAGTTGGCATGGTATCATCATTTCATCCACGTAGCATGTGGAAGAAAGTTGAGAGGGTTACGGCAAAAACTGGATGCACTTGGTGTACAAAACGGACAATCTCTTTCGAAGTATCAGGATTTCATACGGAAACTCGTCTGTTACAAAGGGATTTCATTTTTTAAAACTTATTTGAACTCCTGACTTTTTGTGTGTTCAAAATGCACCATTCAAAGCCACATCATCAATTTTCAACCCTTTCTGACTTCATTTGTTATTTTTCATGCATTTACTGATTATTTTGAGCTATAAGACCCTAAAATTGAAAAGCATTTCAAATGAACTCTGAAAAGGTTGAAAGTTGGCATGGTATCATCATTTCATCCACATAGCATGTGCAAGAAAGTTGAGAGGGTTACGGCAAAAACTGGATGCACTTCGTGTACAAAACGGACAATCTCTTTCGAAGTATCAGGATTTCATACGGAAACTCGTCTGTTACAAAGGGATTTCATTTTTTAAAACTTATTTGAACTCCTGACTTTTTGTGTGTTCAAAATGCACCATTCAAAGCCACATCATCAATTTTCAACCCTTTCTGACTTCATTTGTTATTTTTCATGCATTTACTGATTATTTTGAGCTATAAGACCCTAAATTGAAAAGCATTTCAAATGAACTCTGAAAAGGTTGAAAGTTGGCATGGTATCATCATTTCATCCACATAGCATGTGCAAGAAAGTTGACAGGGTTACGGCAAAAACTGGATGCACTTCGTGTACAAAACGGACAATCTCTTTCGAAGTATCAGGATTTCATACGGAAACTCGTCTGTTACAAAGGGATTTCATTTTTTAAAACTTATTTGAACTCCTGACTTTTTGTGTGTTCAAAATGCACCATTCAAAGCCACATCATCAATTTTCAACCCTTTCTGACTTCATTTGTTATTTTTCATGCATTTACTGATTATTTTGAGCTATAAGACCCTAAAATTGAAAAGCATTTCAAATGAACTCTGAAAAGGCTGAAAGTTGGCATGGTATCATCATTTCATCCACATAGCATGTGCAAGAAAGTTGAGAGGGTTACGGCAAAAACTAGATGCACTTCGTGTACAAAACGGACAATCTCTTTCGAAGTATCAGGATTTCATACGGAAACTCGTCTGTTACAAAGGGATTTCATTTTTTAAAACTTATTTGAACTCCTGACTTTTTGTGTGTTCAAAATGCACCATTCAAAGCCACATCATCAAATTTCAACCCTTTCTGACTTCATTTGTTATTTTTCATGCATTTACTGATTATTTTGAGCTATAAGACCCTAAAATTGAAAAGCATTTCAAATGAACTCTGAAAAGGTTGAAAGTTGGCATGGTATCATCATTTCATCCACGTAGCATGTGCAAGAAAGTTGAGAGGGTTACGGCAAAAACTGGATGCACTTCGTGTACAAAACGGACAATCTCTTTCGAAGTATCAGGATTTCATACGGAAACTCGTCTGTTACAAAGGGATTTCATTTTTTAAAACTTATTTGAACTCCTGACTTTTTGTGTGTTCAAAATGCACCATTCAAAGCCACATCATCAATTTTCAACCCTTTCTGACTTCATTTGTTATTTTTCATGCATTTACTGATTATTTTGAGCTATAAGACCCTAAAATTGAAAAGCATTTCAAATGAACTCTGAAAAGGCTGAAAGTTGGCATGGTATCATCATTTCATCCACATAGCATGTGCAAGAAAGTTGAGAGGGTTACAGCAAAAACTAGATGCACTTCGTGTAAAAAACGGACAATGGTATCATACTTGTCTGTTACAAAGTTGGCATAGTATCATCATAATAGTTGCGGGAGAAAGTCTTCACTTTTTCTTCGCTTGTGTCATTTGCTTATTGCGCCGTAACCATGGCTAATCTTCATCGTTTATTAGGATGCTTGGGTCAGCCTTGACTTTGAAGGGAGGAATTTCATGAAACTTTTCATAATCTTCAGACATGTCTGTCTTGCCCTTCAGTCCCACAATGTCCCTCTTTCCTGAAAGAACTATGTGGTGCTTTGGCTCATCGTATGATGTATTCGCTTCCTTATCTTTTCTTTTTCTCGGTCTGGTAGACATGTCCTTCACATAGATAACCTGTGCCACATCATTGGCTAGGACGAATGGTTCGTCAGTGTACCCAAGATTGTTCAGATCCACTATTGTCATTCCGTACTGTGGGTCTACCTATACCCCGCCTCCTGACAGATTGACCCATTTGCACTTAAACAAAGGGACCTTAAAATCATGTCCGTAGTCAAGTTCCCATATGTCCATTATGTAACCATAATATGTGTCCTTTCCCCTCTCGGTTGCTGCATCAAAGCGGACACCGCTGTTTTGGTTGGTGCTCTTTTGATCTTGGGCGATCGTGTAAAATGTATTCCCATTTATCTCGTATCCTTTGTAAGTCAATACAGTCGAAGATGGTCCCCTGGACAACGAGTACAACTCATCACAAACAGTGGTGTCACCTCTGAGACGTGTTTCCAACCAACTGCTGAAAGAACTGATGTGTTCACATGTAATCCAGTCGTCACACTGCTCCGGGTGTTTGGAGCACAGACTGTTCTTGTGTTCATCGACATACGGGGTCACCAAGGTAGAGTTCTGTAGAACTGTGTAGTGTGCTTGAGACCAAGAATATCCGTCCCTGCATATTATTGAGTCCCCTCCAAGCGTGCCTTTTCCAGTCAGTCTCCCCTCATACCGCGATTTAGGGAGACCTATCTTCTTAAGGCCAGGAATGAAGTCAACACAAAACCCAATGACATCCTCTGTTTGATGGCCCATGGAGATGCTTCCTTCTGGCCTAGCGCGGTTACGAACATATTTCTTTAGGACTCCCATGAACCTCTCAAAGGGGAACATATTGTGTAGAAATACGGGCCCCAGAATGACAATCTCGTCGACTAGATGAACTAGGACGTGCGTCATGATATTGAAGAAGGATGGTGGGAACACCAGCTCGAAACTGAAAAGACATTGCGCCACATCACTCCTTAGCCTTGGTATGATTTCTGGATCGATCACCTTCTGAGAGATTGCATTGAGGAATGCACATAGCTTCACAATGGCTAATCGGACGTTTTCCGGTAGAAGCCCCCTCAATGCAACCGGAAGCAGTTGCGTCATAATCACGTGGCAGTCATGAGACTTTAGGTTCTGGAACTTTTTCTCTAGCATATTTATTATTCCCTTTATATTGGACGAGAAGCCAGTCGGGACCTTCATACTGAGCAGGCATTCAAAGAAGATTTCTTTCTCTTCTTTCGTAAGAGCGTAGCTGGCAGGACCTTCATACTGCTTCGGAGGCATGCCGTCTTTTTCATGCAAACGTTGCAGGTCCTCCCGTGCCTCAGGTGTATCTTTTGTCTTCCCATACACGCCCAAGAAGCCTAGCAGGTTCACGCAAAGGTTCTTCGTCACGTGCATCACGTCGATTGAAGAGCGGACCTCTAGCTCTTTCCAGTATGGTAGGTCCCAAAATATAGATTTCTTCTTCCACATGGGTGCGTGTCCCTCAGCGTCATTCGGAACAGCTAGTCCGCCGGGACCCTTTCCAAAGATTACGTGTAAATCATTGACCATAGCAAGTACGTGATCACCGGTACGCATGGCGGGCTACTTCCGGTGATCTGCCTCGCCTTTGAAATGCTTTCCTTTCTTTCGACATTGATGGTTGGTCGGAAGAAATCGACGATGGCCCAGGTACACATTCTTCCTGCATTTGTCCAGGTATATACTTTCAGTGTCATCTAAACAGTGCGTACATGCGTGGTATCCCTTGTTTGTCTGTCCTGAAAGGTTACTGAGAGCGGGCCAATCGTTGATGGTTACAAACAGCAACGCGTGCAGGTTAAATTCCTCCTGTTTGTGCTCATCCCACGTACGTACACCGTTTCCATTCCACAGCTGTAAAAGTTCTTCAACTAATGGCCTTAGGTACACATCAATGTCGTTGCCGGGTTGCTTAGGGCCTTGGATTAAAACTGGCATCATAATGAACTTCCGCTTCATGCACATCCAAGGAGGAAGGTTATACATACATAGAGTCACGGGCCAGGTGCTGTGATTGCTGCTCTGCTTCCCGAAAGGATTAATGCCATCCGCGCTTAAACCAAACCATACGTTCCTTGGGTCAGCTGCAAACTCAGCCCAGTACTTTCTCTTGATTTTTCTCCACTGCGACCCGTCAGCGGGTGCTCTCAACTTCCCGTCTTTCTTACGGTCCTCACTGTGCCATCGCATCAACTTGGCATGCTCTTCATTTCTGAACAGACGTTTCAACCGTGGTATTATAGGAGCATACCACATCACCTTCGCAGGAACCCTCTTCCTGGGGGGCTCGCCGTCAACATCACCAGGGTCATCTCGTTTGATCTTATACCGCAATGCACCGCATACCGGGCATGCGTTCAGATCCTTGTACGCAACGCGGTAGAGGATGCAGTCATTAGGGCATGCATGTATCTTCTGCACCTCCAATCCTAGAGGGCATATGACCTTCTTTGCTGCGTATGTACTGTCGGGCAATTCGTTATCCTTTGGAAGCTTCTTCTTCAATATTTTCAATAGCTTCTCAAATCCTTTGTCAGGCACAGCATTCTCTGCCTTCCACTGCAGCAATTCCAGTACGGTACCGAGCTTTGTGTTGCCATCTTCGCAATTGGGGTACAACCCTTTTTTGTGATCCTCTAACATGCGATCAAACTTCAGCTTCTCCTTTTGACTTTCGCATTGCGTCCTTGCATCGACAATGACCCGGCGGAGATCATCATCATCGGGCACTGGTTCCTCTTGATCTTCAGCAGCTCCCCCCCTTGCAGCATCATTGGGCAATCATCTGGTTCCTCTTGATCTTCAGCAGCTTCCCCCGTTGCAGCATCACCGTATTCAGGGGGCACATAGTTGTCATCGTCCTCTTCTTCTTCGCCGTCTTCCATCATAACCCCTATTTCTCCGTGCCTCGTCCAAACATTATAGTGTGGCATGAAACCCTTGTAAAGCAGGTGGGTGTGAAGGATTTTCCGGTCGGAGTAAGACTTCGTATTCCCACATGTAGGGCATGGACAACACATAAAACCATTATGCTTGTTTGCCTCAGCCACTTCGAGAAAATCATGCATGCCCTTAATGTACTCGGAGGTGTGTCTGTCACCGTACATCCATTGCCGGTCATCTGCGTGCATTATATATAATTAAGTGTGTCAAAAACCATTACAGAACATCATGAATAGATAATTAAGTGACCAAATTAATAGAAGTTCATCATCACATTAAAACCAAAGTACATACATAGTTCTCAATTAACAACATATATATAGCTCTCCAGAGCATCTAATTAATTAAACCATACATTGAAACTATGTAAAACATTTCAATGCGAAAACAAATGCGATCATAATCGCAACCAAGGTAACAATTGATCCAACGTCATAATGATACCAAGCCTCGGTATGAATGGCATATTTTCTAATCTTTCTAATCTTCAAGCGCATTGCATCCATCTTGATCTTGTGATCATCGACGACATCCGCAACATGCAACTCCAATATCATCTTCTCCGCCTCAATTTTTTTATTTTTTCCTTCAAGTAATTGTTTTCTTCTTCAACTAAATTTAACCTCTCGACAATAGGGTCGGTTGGGATTTCCGGTTCAACCACCTCCTAGATAAATAAAATCTATGTCACGTTGGTCGGCATATTTGTCATAAACAATAAACGAACCAAATAGTTATAAAAAGATAATATATACCACATCCGAATCATAGACAGGACGAGGGTCGACAGGAGCGGATACCAAAACCATCGCACTATGTAATAAGAAGGAATAATAAAAGTAACAAAATTAGACAAGTATCTATCTAAAGTAAGAATTTTTTTCTTTCAGAACGAAGATAAGAACAAGAGGCTCACCACGGTGGTGCTGGCGACGAGATCGGCGCGGGTGATCGACGGCGGTGAAGACGGGGACGGGACGTGACGGACCGCTAAACCTAGAAAAATCTCGGGGAAAATGGAGCTCGGAGGTCGAGTTTCGAGAGGAGAAAGATTAACTAGTGTGGCTCAGACATTTCATCGAACACCTCATGTGCATAGGAGGTGAGCTAGAGCACTCAAATGCCCTCCCCTCGCCGGCCAGAAAAAACAGAGCACTGTGGAGTGCTCTGCTGTGGCGTTGGGGTATATATAGGCAACCCATTGGTCCCGGTTCGTGGCACCAACCGAGACTAAAGGCCTTTGGTCCTGGTTGGTGCCACGAACCGGGACCAATGCCCCCTTTAGTCCTGGTTGGTGGCACCAACCGGGACCAAAGGCCTTGTGCTGCCCCGCGTCAAAAGTTTAGTCCCACCTCGCTAGTTGAGAGAGCTCGAGAGTGGTTTATAAGCGCTGCTGCGCCCACCCTCTCGAGCTCCTCTCAACTGTAGGCTTTCGGGCCTAACCGTTTTCTTTGCCTGTGGGGCCTACTGGGCCTTCTGCGGGCCTGAATCCTGGCCCATGGATGGGTTTCAAGTCGTATTCAGGCCGTGGTGGCCCAGTAGGTGGCATTATTTTTTTACCTGTTTTTTGTTTTCTCTTTTGCTTTATTTATTTTGTTTTGTTTCTACTTACAACAAAAAAATATTTATTTTATTCCATTTTGTTTCTAATTACTTATGTATTTTACTTTATTTATTTTATTTTTATTTATTTTACTGCTGCTATTTTTATTTATTTTACTGCTGCTATTTTTATTTATTTTATTAAGGTTTCTTTATTTTATTTACTATAGTTTATTTTATTTTATTAAGGTTTATTTATTTTTATTTATTTTATTAAGTTTTATTTATTTTATTTACTATAAAAAAGAACATAGATGCGCCTATAGAGAAAATTCAACCTAAATTCATAATAAATTTCTATGAAATTCAAAGAAATTTACTCTGAATTTAGGTCAAATTCCCTGTATAAAGGCATCTATTTTCACTTTGAGAGGAGCTCAACAAGGCAGAGAGGGACGGGCTTATAAACCGGTGTGAGCGCCCTTCGGTTGGCGAGGTGGGACTAAACTCTGACCGCTACTAGGACCAACCCTTTAGTCCCGGTTTGTGGTATGAACCGGGACTAAAGGGTGAGCCTCTGGTCCCGGTTCAAGCCACCAACCGGGACCAATGGTGGTGGGCCAGGAGCGAGGCCCATTGGTCCCGGTTGGTTTGTCCCACCAACCGGGACCAAAGGGGCCGGACGAACCGGGATCAATGCCCCCACGAGGCCCGGCAGGCCCCTGGCCGCACGAACCGGGACCAATGCTCACATTAGTCCCGGTTCGTGATTGAACCGGGACTAATGTGAATATTGCCCTGTGACCAAAGCCCAGTTTTCTACTAGTGATGCTATGTCATTTTTTAGAGTACAAAGGTTGGTGTAAAAGGTAGACATGACGTAGTTAACTCTCATCTAGACCAGAGCTAACGGTAGGCAAATTATATCACTACGTCTATGATTATAATTTCTGAACATATAATTTTAGCCGGTTATCAATACGCACTCTTTTTGTAAACTAATATAAAACATTTTAGATCAGTACATTCAAAACGTATTTGATTAGTCTAATTGCGATATAGAGAACGTGCACTCTCTATGCACCTTGTCAATGGACAAGGGAATCTTAACCTCTTCATGTGAGACCGGGTTTAGAAATCGAAAGTGCCTTTCTGCTCCCGAGCTCATTTGAGCTCGGTGAACAGTAAAATCGAAAAAATTTAATTTTTTTTAAAAAAATTCCAAATTTTTTTGAAAGAAACATTGACAAAAGTTCTAAGTGCCTGCAAAAATTCATCATGAAATCACATTCCTGTAAGGCGTGGCAAAAAAAACAAATTCAGTGCTTCAAAATGCTTTTGAAAGTAGCTTTTTCAGAGTATTGTTTTTGTTTTTTTGCCATGCCTTCTAGGAATGTAATTTCATGACGAATTTTTGCAAGCACTTAGAATTTTTGTCAATGTTTCTTCCAAAAAAATTGGATTTTTTTGAATTTTTTTTATTTAGTTTTGATTCTGTCCTCGACTGACTGCAGAAAGTTATTCGGTGCGACCAAAGATAGATGGCGCACAACTCGATCAACTCAGAGCATCTACGGTCGGACTTCTTAAATCCGGCTCATACCCTCTATCAGGCCGCCGGTCACTGATCAGTCACGTTTCTTCGACCTAGATGGACGCCTCAAATGGGTCTCAAACACACGGGCTGACCGGCACCCCTCGTATCTAGTCGAAATATGGGGCGGATAGGGGGCAACCGGGCGCGCCTGCCACGTCGGACTGACGAAGGGGTCCCTGCCGAAAACGCCCTCAAATCCGGTGGTTCGAAGCTCGTCTCCTCCATCGGACCGGTGGCCCCACGTGGCGCAGCTCCGGCAGGCCGCGTAGTGCATTGCCCGGCTATTTAAGTCGATCGGCGACACCGAAACCCAACCATACATCCACATTTTCCACATCCCGTCCGCTGTCACCGCCACTTTTCACTCCACCGTCCGCCTAGTAGCCATGCCCCCACGCCGCCGGGTGAGGAGCGAGCCATTTCTGACGCCGAAGCGCCAGCTCGAGCTCCTTGAGCAGATCCGGGCTAGGCGTGAAGCCTAGATCGCCGCGGGGCTACCTCTAGATGTAGTGGATCCGGAGGAGGAGGAGGTGGTGGAGGAGGAGGAGGAGGACTTTGAGGAGGAGGGGGGTGAACTGAAGGAGGAGGATGTGAGGGACGCTGGCGACGGGGATCTGCAGGCGAAGCAACAGACCATCCTCGATTCCTTCCGGTCGGAGTCGGCTGCGGAGGCAAGACGTCGTCGCCGGCAGGAGATGGAGGTGCAAGAGGCCGCGGTGGAGGCGGAGATGTTCGCCTACATGGATGAGATCGAGCAGGAGGAGGATGAGTCGGAGCCCTCCTACCCGCCCGTCCAACCGGCGCCCGGCACCGTCGTCGTGGACATCTCCGAGGACAAAGAGTAGTTAGGGTAGTATGTAGGATTTCTTTTGCTTGTTTTGTATGATCTAAGGGATGAAATATGAGAGATGGATGCAAAGTGGTTAATTTGAGACGTGACCGGTCAGTGACCGCGGACACGCCTGGACGCGTCCGCGGACGTTTGAGTGGCCGGATTTGCCAAATCCGGCTATAGATACTTTCAAAACTACCACCTTTTCAGAGTAGCACAGGGCAAACGGGTGCAAAACAAGAGTTCCAATTCTAAAACAAAAATGTCGTGCCAAGAACCATATGCAGTCTTAAACCAGCAAATAGATGCAAAACAAATGAGAATTAAAACTTAGAGCATCTCTAACTGATCCCCCATAATTCAGAAAAACAAAGGGTCGAGTGTTCTTTAGAGGAGTATATTTACTTATCTAAATAAGTGCGGTCTCTAACCGATCCTCTAAACTTAAGTCCCTAATTTTTTAAAAAAAAATCATTTATCTTTGAGCCATCGGGTTAAACTTCACCACACAATTATTTTATTTAATGGCATCTTTGTCACATACTTCATTAGTTCTTCGTTACAAGAACCGATCCAAAGAAAACTACATAAAAAAATTACCCAGGGCCAGGGCTATGGGCACATGCCTTTCCCCTCTTTTTTTCCTTTTTCAACTTCCAAATATGTCCAAAAAAAAGTTCAGATTCAAAAAAATATACGTGATTTTGCAAAATGGAAAAGTCATGAATTTGAACAAAGATTACTTACTTCAAGAAATCGCATGAATTTGAGCATGTTCATAAATTAAAAAATTCTTTTAAATTTAAAAATATGTTCACAAATTGTATAGAAACGATTTTTGGATTTTAGAAAATATTTGAATTTTAAAAAGAATGCATCGTTAGAACTAGCGACATGACCATGTGGACATGTTGGCTGTGTCTTCTTGGGCTGGTGGTGCTTCGGCTACAACACCAATTTTGGTATTGCGGCGACTGAGGCGAACATCTAGGTGTGTGATCAACTCGCGTCTACTACTTTTCATGCCATCAAACCTACGTGGATACCATTTTATTGCTCAAAGAGCAACTCCAACGCAGCGACCCAAAACGCCCGCTTGCCTTTATTTGGGTCGGCGTGGACAAATGTGAAGGTCCAACGCGCCGACCCAAACCCAAAACGCGTCCGCGCCGCTGTATTTGCGGCTCAAATGCGTCGGCTCGGACGTGAACGGATGCCTCGCGCGCCTTCTCAGTGCCCGCCGCGTCCCCACCTGACGACCGTCCAACTACCGCGGTCAACTTAATTTATGACCACCGGCCACCTCGGGCCCATGCGTCAGCGACGGTTGTCGGTTTTTTTTAATCCAATCGTGTGAGGGGGGGTCCTCATCCGCTTCCAGAAGCCCCCCATCCCCATCTCGCCACCCCTCTGCTCCCTCGTCAGCGGCAACCCTAGCCACCTCTAACCAAGCAAAGATGGGGTTCTTCTCGGCTCCGGCTTCGGCGAAGCCAAGGGCAAGGCCCCGGCCACCCCTCACCCCCCTCCCCTCCGCCGGCGCCTTCTCGCCGGCCGAGGCAGCGCGTCAGCGTACCAGTGCACCAGGCGGAGTGGCACTGGTAGCACCGCGTCCCTCTCCTCTACCCGGACATGACCCTACCGCACGACTGGCATTTGGATCCGGAGAGGATCCCGGTGCCGGCGGCGCCACGGTCGGCCAGGGCGCACGTGGAGGAGGCGGCGCCAGCCGACGCTGCTGACGCCGAAGCAGCGCAGCGGCGCCACGTACGCCTTTTGACTCACCCAACTGGGCTCGTTGGTTCGCCTTCGAGCACGAGGAGGCAAAGCGACGCGGCGTCCGTGAAGTCGCACGCAGCTCGTCGCCGCCCTGCTCGTCGTCCGCGTTGTCAAAATGGGTCGGGTCAGCATTAGGCGCATGCGTCAACCCAAACATGAAAGCGAACATTGATGTCCGCCGAACCGATCCAAACAAACAAAACGCGGACAAATTCACCGTCCATTTGGGTCGGAGCGTTGCTCTGATGACGCCTGGAACTCCAGCCATAGCAACTTCGGTACATGAAAAGGATTGAGGATTCCCTTATTGAGTTGATTGTGTTTCCTTCGTCTTTCTGGAATTTCTTGTAATTGATACAGAGCCACGATTCATTCATAAATGAAAAATCATGTGTTTTGGCGGCACTTTCAAGGGGATCAACACAATTACAATTTTTCTTTGTGCATGAGAGTAAGTTCAGTGACACAAAACATCACATCACGCTGCCAATACTGATACAAAAGTAGTATAAACTAATTACTCTTTGATCCATATTAATTGTTGCTGCTTTAGAGCAACTCCAACCAATCCCTTATAATCGTTTAGAGGATAAATTTTGTTTTCCTTCTCTAATCAATACCTAACCGATCCCTTATAATGTTTACTGGAAGACAACCTATCCTCCTCAGCCCCTCCAAGGAGTAAAAATATTCGCTCACAACCGGCTAGAGTAAAAAAATTCCTACACTCGAATATGCTCTGGCACCTCCCTTTCCATCTGCGCCACCCCGACCCAGCCCCGTACTGCCACCACTGCACCCCACGGTGGCGAGCGCGGCTTCGAGCTCCGGCAGCTCCCAGTGTCGTACGTTGTCGTCGACCAGATGAGGCGGCGCACACATTTGCCTGAAGCTCCTTGCCCCTGCGTGCCGCCGATCATGGGCCTTGATCCATTCCTTCTCATCCTGGTGGACGTGCGCAAAGTTGACGAGGGGCACCCCAACGGTGTCTGTGACGAGGAGCTCGACGCCGGCGTTGGAGCTGGCGACCTTGGGGACGTTGTTGTCCGGATCAGGAACGATGCAGTCGGCGAAGGGGAAGAAGAGCGATAGGCATGCTGCCTCCACTGTCGTCACCTAGCCTCCCGCCTCCTCTTTGTACTCCTCGGGGCGTGCTCGCGTGCCGCCGCAAGTCTAGGTTGGGGTGTTGTGGCACGGAGCTGATGGAGATGGGGGCGTTCTGCACCAGCCTGCTACTGCAGTGCAAGTCGCCGACGCGGTACATGTTCTTCGATTCGACGGTGCGGTCGGTGGCGCGTCGCTGTTTTTTTTTTGACGCTGGCGTGGTGACCATTGTCACCCCTCACCGCGGAAGCACATAACAAGTGTTCGACAAAAATACATGAGCCAAATGTAAGTTTACTTGGTTAAGGTTAAGGATTGGTTAGAAAGGACACTTTTTAGAACACGACATGTAATCCTCCAAAGGATGCTGGGCCGTTTACTCATCTACCCTCTCTGTACAAAATGTAAGACCTTTTTTTATTGTAATAAATTTTAAGAAACCGGTTAAAAATGCTATAAAGTTGTACTAAAACAGCCATAATTAATATGCATCAAAGAAGCAGCTGTTTTTATTCAAACAAATTAGTGAAGTGACACATGCGAGATTCGTAATCCAGCTACTGCAGTGCACTATAAACCTTTTTTTTTTACGGAATAGTGCACTATAAACCTTAAATCCACAAACAAACTGACACCGTACAGCATTCACGAAAAAACTCATATATTTTTTCCCAGCTCTGACGTTTTGAGCGCCAGGCGACGCGCGAATTCTCTCCTCGTAAACCCGACGTGGCAGCTCCTCAGGGCAGCGGCAGCGGGTGGAGCCGCGGCGCAACGGCGCAGACGAGCGGGTGCTTCCGCGGCAGCGTCAGCCCGGGACCCTCCTCCATGTCCACCTTGTCCGCGCCCCCCGCGGGCCGCCACTCGAAGCACTGCACCATGGCGGCCAGCGCCGCCTGCACCACCAGCATGGCCAGCGACGCGCCGGGGCAGATCCGCCGCCCGGACCCGAACGGCAGCATGTGGAAGTGCTGCCCGCGCACGTCCGTCCCGGCGTTCGCGCCCCCCTCCAGGAACCTCTCCGGCCGGAACTCCAGCGGCTCCGGCCAGCACGTCGGGTCGCGCCCGATGGCCCACACGTTCACGAACACCGTCGCGCCGGCCGGCACGTCGTACCCGCTCACCTTGCACTGCTCCGGGGACTGCCGCACCACCAGCGGGCCCGTCGGGTGAAGCCGCAGCGTCTCCTTGGCCACGGCCTGCAGGTACGGCAGGTTTGGGATGTCCGACTCGTCGGCGAGCCGGTCCTTTCCGACCACCGCGTCCATCTCCTCCTGCACCTTCCGGAGAACGTCCGGGTTGTTGATCAGCTCCGACAGAGCCCACTCCACCGTGATCGCCGTCGTGTCCGTCCCCGCCGCGAAGATGTCCTGCGCCAATTACTGTTTTTTCAGCACTAGGTCGATGCGACCGCATCGTGGATCAACAGATCGAGCAATTGATCGAGTAATACCAGCATGAAAGCCTTGATGTTGTCCCTGGAGAGCGGCATCTCGGCGGCGTCGTCTTCGTGCATGTCGAACAGTACGTCAAGAATGTCCTTCGCCTCCCCCTCGCCGCCGTCCTCGGAGTCGGCGGACTCGCGTTGCTGCCGCCGCTTGGCGTCCCTTGCCGTGAGTATCTTCTCCATCATGGCATCGAACTTGCGGTGCACGGCGTCGATGCGCTTGCCGAGGCCCTGCACGTCCCAGTTCTTGAACACGCCGATGTAGTCCTGCAGGTTGAACGTGCCGGTGACCACGGCCGTCTCCGCGACCACGCTCCGCATCTCCTCGGTGTCGTTGTCGTCGCCGGTCCACCGACGGCTCATCACCATCCGCGACACGATGTCGCCGGTCAGGCCCATGAGCGCGGCATCCACGTCCACGGGCTTGCCCTCGGCGGCGCTCTGCCCCATGGAGACCACAAGGCGCACGACCTCCTCGCGGCGGACGTGGCTGAGGCGGTCCAGTGTGCGGCCGGCGAGGAGCTCGTGCACGCAGGCCTTCTTCATGAAGCGCCAGAAGGGCCCGTACGCCGAGAAGGAGAAGTCCTGGCCGCCGTAGGTGAGGCGGTGCACCGCCGTCGGCTTGGGGCGGTCCAGGAACGCGGCCTCGTGGGTCTTGAGCACCTCACGGGCGGCGTCCGGGGAGCAGGCGGCGATGCAAGGCACGGAGCCTAGACGGAGGTAGAGGAGCGGGCCGTGGCGCTCGGCCAGACGGTGCAGCGCCTGGTGCGGCAGCGGCATGAGGAGGTGGAGGTGGCCGAGGATGGGCAGGCCGAATGGGCTAGGCGGAAGGCGTAGCTCGCCGGTCCTGCGCCGGGTCACGGTGTACAGGACGGCGGTGAGGCCGGCGACGAGCAGGAGGAGCGGTACGCTGGTGCCGGCGGGAATGAACAGGTCTCCTGCTGTCAGCGCCATCTCCATGCTGACGATGGAGCGGAGTTCACTGCCTTGCTTAGATCTGCCCGTTCTAGCTTTGTCCATATGATTAGCGATTGGCAAGGTTATTTATACATGTACTTGGCTGTACTTTTCTTAACACAAGTTTGTTTTTGTTCCGATATACTCCCTCCGTAAAGAAATATAAGAGTGTTTAGAATACTAAAATAATGATCTAAATTCTCTTATATTTCTTTACAGAGAGTACTTAAATACTCTAATCAACAAATATGACTTAGTTGTACTCCATGTCTCCATTCTATATGGAAAAGCAATGTACACTGATGATTAAAAATGGGAAATGATTAGAATCGGTCGGCCGATCACGCATAGAGTTCCGCCACATACGCAGCCGTCAAATACGAGTTTGATCGGTCGGAAAACGCACATCCACTAATCAGCGGGCTAGGACCTGCACCACTGGACGTGTGCCTACAAATTTTATTTAATATCATCTGTGTTGCAGAAGTTCTTCCGCAATAACATCCATGTTATAAAAAAGTTGAGATGAAAAAAATTCAACACTTTTGTTAAAAAAAGTTAAGACGAAATAAATGCAATAAAACCTCTGTTGCAAATGTTCATGCAACAAGAGGTCTGTTGCAAAGACTTCTGCAACACTGTTTTTGTTGCAATCGAGAGAAAAGGGTTGAGCCGCTGGATGGCCAAGGATCAAATGCCTGTGGAGGAGGCGAATCCTTTTTAAGATCCGCCGGCCAACGCGTTGGGCGTAGGGTCACCCTTAAAAATTGGAATCTAGTGTAAAAAAGATTTTATACTATTATGGTACGGAGGGAGTAATAAGTAGCTGATCGTCAAGTACGTACACATGGCTAATGGAACGTTTTTTATGATCAATTTAGTGACTTGAGGATGACAACTTTAGTTGACAAGCATGACACCTTCGTGTTTTAGTTTTTTTGACAGGAAATTACCGTGTGTGTCAACTAACTTGTCATCCTTGCATCACTAGAATTGCCATCGAAAATATTTGATTTGCCATGTCTACGTATCCTCGCACTCGTAAAAAAATGATATAGTTTGTGCATATGGGGGTTATCCCACTAAGGACAATACAAAGGTTAAGTGGCAAATTCCCGCAAAAAAAAAAAAAGTTTAAGTGGCAAAGCAGTAAATAATGTTGTTTTTTGAACATAAGAAAACAGCCCAGAGTCTGGGTGCAACCAGTGCAAGATGTTAGCACGGGATACGTATGGTTCAATAATAGACTATGTGTATAGACATATATTTATGGAAAATGTTTACGTCCGGCAGGCCGGCTGAACGCTCGGCCGGTCGAGTGCGAGTTGCACGATCCCACTGGATCAAACGACGTCTGACAGCCCACATGGCCACGCCGCTACCGCAGCCTCCTGGCCCATCACCGCTTCCTATCCCTCTCGATGTTCTTATCCGTCTGCTCGTCCACTCATCCCTCTCCTTTCTCATCCTCTACCTCCAGCACCACTCCCCATCCCCTACCTCCGGCACGAGCGCCCAAATCAAGTCGCTGGGGAAATCACATCTGTTCCCCGCCTCCCTTTTTTGCATCTAGATCGGGTCGAGACGGGGCTCTGCTCGTCCACTACTTTCTGATGCGAGGAGTACTTAGGGGCTGATGCAATCCAGGGAAGCCATGGTCGTCCATCTCCTCGCCCCCCCCCCCCCTCCGTCGAGGTTGGACGTTTTGCAACCGGCGAGGTTGGAGGTGGTGGCCACCAGTGCTACAATTTGCTGCAACCGGCACTCGGAAAGCTACCACCGGTGCTTGAATTTGCTGCAACCAGGATCCACATTTTTCATTGCTAGGATCCACATTTTCTGACTGATTTTTTTGCTGCAACCTGTCCAAAAATTTGCTACAATCGTTTTGCTTTTTGCTACCACCGTTCGCAATCCGCCTTTTGAAATTTTTTTTTTGATTAATTAGATCCATCTTTTTTGCTGGAACTACTCAAACATTTTGTTACCATGGTCTTTGATTTTTGCTATTGCCGTCTTAGTTTTTGCTCCTACCTTATTTTTTATTTATTTGCTGGATCCATCTTATTTTGCTGGAACCTCTTCAAGTTTTGCTACAACGGTGTTTGGATTTTGCTACAACCGTCTTCGTTTTTTGCTACTCCCCCATTTGTGATATTTTTGCTGGATCAATCTTGTTTGCTGGAACCAATCAAAGAGAGAGAGAGAAAGGAGGCTGTGAATGGCGTGGAGGGAGTTGCAAACAATCCAAAAAAATGCTACAATCAGCGTCCTCGGAAGCTTCAATCGAAGGCGACGGAATTTGGGGACTGGCAACCACGCAACCGCGAAAGCTGGAACCGTCGACGGAAAAAGCTTCAACCATAGGAAAGCTTCAATGGGCGTGAGAAAAAAGCTACAATCGACGGCATGGCGATGTGGCGAGGACGGCGACTGGCGGCGAGCTGGTGATGCTTCAAGGCAGGCCTCGGAGCGTGCATGGCGGGTGTCCAGGACGAACAGCTGGATGCGATTTTTGTTGAGCAAAAAAAAAACAATGAAAAGACTAATCTGACGGTGGACAAAAAGACAAACTGACGCACCAGATGCGACCGGCCGAACCGTTGCGCCGATGCGCCGGCGCCTACCAGTCGCCTATATTTATAATTTCTCCGGTTGTGGCTTGTTTATTTGTCCATTTTGTACTTAAAACTTGATACTCAAACTATAATAAATACTCCCTCTGTAAACTAATATAAGAGTGTTTAGATCACTACCTTAGTGATCTAAACACTCTTATATTAGTTTACAGAGGGAGTATATGATAGTGTGCCCGTGATGCAGAGGTCGAGGATTGTCTATTTTTTTGAAGTAACAAAAATGTCCACATGAACATTGTTCTAGGTCGTTAATTTGATTAAGCAAATATGTGCTATATGTCGTCGAAACCATAGCACTAAATTGATCTATAAATAAAGTTTCTGAACATAAAACTTTAGCCACGTATATTATATACTCCATTTTGATTAGTCTAATTGCCGACCTAGAGGACGCGCACGTCCTATGCACCCGGTCAGTGAACAAGGTATCTTTTCTTAGACGACGGAATGGACAAAGGAATCTTAACCTCTTCATGTCAGGCCGGGTTTAGAAATGTGCAATTTGTCTAATGCATGCTCAACAGGCTGCAGAAAGTTTTTCCGTGCATCCAAAGATAGATGGCCCGCAGCTCGATCGATCAACTCAGAACTAGCATCTTTTGAGAGTAGCAAAGGGGAAACACGGGCAAACCAAGAGTTCCAGTTTCTAAAACAAAAATGTTGTGCCAAATGCCATAAGCAATCTTAAACCAGAAACAGGTGCAAAAGAAAAAGGGAAGTAAAACATACATCCGCAGCCACCTTCACTCAGCTTCGTATTGACAATTATTACGATCAGTGGCTGCTTTCTCGCATGCTTTAAAGCAAAAGAAGAAGAAAAACTCATCTTGTACATAAAGAACATGAAACGAATCCGATTCTGAGCCCGGGCTAATTTGCACCTGATGAACAGTAAATTCGAATATAATACTAGAAAAATTCAAAACAATTCAATTTTTTTATGAAGAAAGATGACTGAGTGCGTGAGGAAAGCATTTAGACATCTGAGCAGCTCTCAATAACAACAACAAATTGGGTCCAAACAATGCACAAACAGTAAAAAAAATCACAGACCTCAAGTTTTTTTGCCGAGAGCTACTCATGTATTTGCTCTGAAATTTGGCACGGTCATCACACAATCTTTTTTTTTAGGATGGTCATCACACAATCAGTCATCTTTATCCACACAAAAATTCGTATTTTTTAATTTATTTAATGTTTTAGCGATTCTTTTGTTCACAGCCCGGGAGCCAAAACGCCTCGTCACATTTTCATGGCGTTTACACGATGGTGCTAGTATTAGATAGGAGTAGATTCCACTCCAATGTGAACAGTAATGGCGTTGTTATTTTTATTTGCCACGGGAATCCGCGATGTCTCCGGCCAGCCGGCCGCCGCACGCATGGTGGCAATATTCAATCGGCCGGCCAGTCGGCTCGAGACGATAACGAAATGTTCAGACGCCAGCCGTTGTTGGTGTGCGTATCCAAGCCGTTTGGACCGAGCACTGAGAAGATCTCTGGCGTGTAGTAGCGTTGCATCATCTTTTGGATTTCCGATCTCGACAGGGAAGAGATGCTGGCGGCCGGCAGGTGTAAAATAATCAGTCAGTTAGAGCCACCTGATTGACAAGACCTCCGTAGGCGGCCAAGTCGTGAAAGCTACTACTAGTACTCCACATGGGTTGTCCTCTAGCCGCCGTTTGCATCTGGAAGCAAGTCCATTTGTTCGAATTGCAAGAAGGAACTCAAACATTAGTGACGAAACTAAGATAGAAATAACCGAAAATACCCATGGATGCCCTGGATCCGGATCCGGAAGCATGTGCTCGATGCGCCTGCCCTGGATGTCTCGTGGTGGCACGGATGCGCTACCGAGCTCTGCGCTTTGGCGCTGATGGCGACGACATCCATGGATGTCGCTCTTCTTTTGAGGACGCCTTTGTGGTTCTTCTTCTATGACAGAGTTTTGGGTGAAAATCTTTGTTCATCTTGGAATCAATAGCGGTGCCGTCCGGCTCCGGAGGGCGTTGTTGTTGTGGAGCTTAGATGTCCTAGACATGGTGTGTTCTGGCTTGCCTATGTTATTTCTCGGCAACGTAATTCTGTTGGTCCATCATTTCGGGATCTGCTTTGTTAGAGGGCCTCCTTACTACCTTGTATCGTTTTCTCATGTACTGTGAACTTTGTTTTATTTATAAAACGGAGCGAGAGCTTGTTTCAAGAAGATACCCATGAAAACTGGGACTACACGCCCCCACATTTAATTTTTTTGAAGAATATAAAAAGGTCAAACAATATGATTTTGTTTTGTTATGAATATTGACCTTATGTGTAAAGTTTGGTGAAGAAATGACCTTTGTGGTCTTGTGTGTGGAAAACACATCCGTTCTATATAAAAGTTACTAATCAAGTTTTTTTGTAGTTGCAATTTTTTTTTCCGCCCATAGGAACACGGAAGTCAGTCCTTCGTGAAACTTCATACGCTAGTAGAACATTCGACCATGTTCGTCCCAAATACTTTCATAATTGTTTGATTATTAGAAAGCTTTAAAATTAAAATGTTTTAGCAGACGCACTCATGAGAACCATGTCCCGATATACGAGTCCAAAAATCAAGTGTTAGCATCATAGTGTGATTCGATGTGCACCTGCTAAAACACTTTATCTTTTGCCTCGTATTTTTAGCGTATGTGGAAACGTAAAAAAGCTCTTTCATCGTGCACCCGGGCGGGAGGCTTGGAAGGGGATTTTTTTTCGAAAATGATCCAGATTTATTATCAAAGTTCACCGGAAGTACAAAGCACCTCAGACATAATAAAAATTACTTTGAGATTCCAAGACCATTGAACGACTATTACCGCCGCCAGAATGAGCCGCTAACCGAGACTGTTCATAATAGAGGGTAGGATTGTCCTTTTTTAATATGTTGCCCTCACCGATAGGCGGCCTGTGTATGTAACACACGCACCCCCTCCGCCCTGAGCCGGCCCACTTTACACTTTTTCCTCATCTGTAACACCTTCAAAAATTGAATGCATGACGAGATTAGAAACCAACATATGTACACTAAGTACAACAACGGTAACCACCTGGACTACTTTCTTGTTGTGCCTAGTTACGTTCTTTTTCCTTCTTCAAATAAAACAGTAACCAACGTGAGCATGTTTGGTTCTAAATTTTTTGGTTTTTGTTTGTCTGGTTTTTCTTCTATTGTTTCTCTTTCTTTTTTGAAATCTGTGAACTATTTTTAAATCATAAACATTTTCTCAAATCCGTGAACTTTTCAAATTCATGAACATTTTCTTAAATTTGCGAACTTTGTTTTCAAATCTATGATTTTTTTTCAAATCCATGACTCTTCTCAACTTTTATGATCTTTTTTTTCAATGCCCGTGATTTTTGTCATATTCGTGAATATTTTTTTCGAAATTGATGAACTTTATTCATATCCACGAATGCTTGAGCCAGCCCGATGCCGTTTCCCAGTTGCGCCAAGGCATAAGCGTTTTTTTTTCCTTTTTGTTAGTTCATTTTTCTATTTTCTGAACTTTATTATTCTTTTTGAAACATGTTCAAAAGTTTGAAATATTGTTTGGAATACCAATACATTCTTGCTTTTAAATATTTTTACAATTTTAAACATGTTCAACAATATCAATTTTTTCCTGTTTTGAATGTTTTGTTCACAAAATTAAAATGTATGTGTTTCATAAAAAAATGATAAATTTTAGAAAAAGTATGTGGCTTGCAATTTGCTTTCAACATCAATTCTTGGGAATTTGTTAACAAGTTTAGAAAAAGTGTTCAAGTTTCTAAAATTCCCATACACAATTTGAAATTTCAAAATTGTTCAAACATTTCAAGAAATTGTTAGGACATAAGGAAATGTTCATGTTGATTGATAATGACGAAAATTGCAAATACCGGATGCATTCAAATTAGGAAAAACTACATGCTCACGGATGCACCCGCCTGGCCTAGTCTAGCACACTCCTCTCAACTAGTGATATTTTTGGCTATGGATAAATAACCCAACTTCTTGTAGCAGCCTGGCACGGATATATGAGGCATCCATGCCAGGTTTGAACGACTTCTGATGTTGTTTGCACGTAGCAACATGGCTGGCTATTTATCGACACTTTCTCATCGAGAAAACTCCAGGAAATGCAAAACTTGTCAAAAATCCAAACAACTTGATATGATGCCTTAAATTGGTCATACAAGATGATGGAAATTTTTTGGGGCCATTTGACGGATGTCGAAAAACAATGGGCTTTCAAATGGACATTCCACGCCTATCCGAACACTCTGCGTTTAACATGGTCTATTTTTGGACATTCCTAAAATGACACCAACTTTTGCAAGCAGGTGGGAATGCCCATGGTAGGCATCCGCGCCTGGTTTGGACGACTTTCAACAGCGTATGCAAGTTGTGACACGTCCGACCATTTATCGGCCTTTTTTAAAACTCCAGAAAATACAAAACTTGCTCAAAACCCAAACAACTCGACATGGTGCTTTGAATTGGTATACAAGGCCATGATAAAAATTGGGTCCGTTTAAGGGATATCAAGAAATGAGGTGCTCCCAAACGGACCCTTTTGGCCTACCGAACACTCACCGTTGAACATGGTTTTTTTTTTGAAATCTTAGGACTGCCCAAACTTCTGCAAGGACATGCGCATGCCCATATTAGGCATCCATCGGCATTTTTTCACCGATTTTGGATGACTTTTGACATCATATGCATGTTTCGAGACGTCTGGTCATTTATCGGCTTTTTTTCACCGAAAAAGCTCTAGAAAATGCAAAATTTGTCAAAAACCCAAACAATTTTGGCATGATTCCTTGATATAGTCAAGGCCATAGACAAAAATTGGGGCTATTTCAAGAATGTCGAGAAACAACATGCTCTTGGATGGAGCCTCCTGGCCCTACCCGAACACCCTCCGTTCAACATGGTCTATTTTTGTACATCCTTGAAATGATCGAAACTTCTGCAAAAGGTGGGTGTGCCCAGTCTAGGCATCCATGTCAGATTTGAATGATTTTTGACATCATAGCAAGTTGTGCACGTTCGTCCATTTATTGGTCTTTTTGACCGAGAAAACTCCAGAATATGCAAAATTTGTTGAAAAGCAAAACAAATTCGCATGGTGCCTTGAATTGGTCATACAAGCCCATGGGAAAAAATTGGGGGCATTTTAAGGACATCGAGAAACAACGTTCTCTCAGACGAAGCATTATGGCCTACCCGAGCGCTCTTCGTTGACCATCGTCTATTTTTAACATCCTTCAAATGACCCCAACTTTTGCAAGCAGGTGGGCATGCCCATGGTAAGAATCCATATCAGGTTTGAATGATTTCCGACATGGCATGCAAGTTCCGACATGTCTGGCCATTTTTTGACTTTTTTAACCAAGAAAACTTCAAAAAGACAAAATTTGTCGAAAATTAAAACAAATTGGCATGGTGCCTTGAATTAATCATAAAAGTCCATGAAAAATTTGGGGCCATTTCAAGGATGTTGGAAACAACGTGCTCTCAGACGGAGCCTTCTGGCCTCTACTCGGACACCCTTTGTTGAACATGGTCTATTTTTGGACATTCTTAAAATGACCCCAACTTTTGAAAGCATGTGGGCATGCCCACGGTAGGTATCCATGCCAGTTTTGAACGAATCCCGACACTGTTTGCACATTGTGGTACGTCTGGCCATTTATCGGTATTTTTCAGTGGTAAAACTTTAGAAAATGTAAAACTTGTTGCGAGGGTGCCTTGAACTTGTCATACAAGGCCATGGAAAAAATTTGGGGCCATTTCAAGGATGTCGAGAAACAACGGCGAAGCCTTCTAGCCTACCCGAACACCCTCCGTTCAACATGGTCTATTTTTGGACATCCTTAAAATGATCCCCAACTTTTGCAAGTAGGTGAGCATGACCATGGCAGGCATCCATGTCAGGTTTGAATGATTTCCGAGACCGTATGCAAGTTGCGACACGTCCGGCCATTTATCGACCTTTTCTGACCGAGAAACTCCAAAAAATTGGGAAAAAAATCAAAAACCAAAACAACTTGGCGTGGTGCCTTGAATTGGTCATACAAGGCTATGTAAAAAAAATGAGTCCATTACAAGGATGTCGAGGAACAACGTGCTCTCAGATGGAGCCTTCTTGCCTACTCGAACACCCTCCGTTGAATATGGCCTATTTTTGGACATTCTTGAAATTACCCCAACTTTTGCAAGGTGGGCATGGCCATGGTAGGCATCCATGCTAGGTTTGGACGTTTTTTGACACCATATGCAAGTTATGACACGCCCAGAGTCCATGGAAAAATTGGGGTCATTTCAAGGATGTTGGAAACAACGTGCTCTTAGACGGATCCTTATGGCCTCTACCCGGACATCCTTCGTTGAACATGGTCTATTTTTGGACATTCTTAAAATGACCCCAACTTTTTAAAGCATGTGGGCGTGCCCACGGTAGGTATCCATGTCAGTTTTGACACTGTTTGCGCATTGTGGTACGTCTGGCCATTTATCGGTATTTTTCAGTGGTAAAACTTTAGAAAATGTAAAACTTGTTGCGAGGGTGCCTTGAACTTGCCATACAAGGCCATGGAAAAAGTTTGGGGCCATTTCAAGGATGTCGAGAAACAACGACGAAGCCTTCTAGCCTACCCGGACACCCTCCGTTCAACATGGTCTATTTTTGGACATCCTTAAAATGATCCCCAACTTTTGCAAGTAGGTGGGCATGACCATGGCAGGCATCCATGTCAGGTTTGAATGATTTCCGAGACCGTATGCAAGTTGCGACACGTCCGGCCATTTATCGACCTTTTCTGACCGAGAAACTCTAAAAAATTGAGAAAAAAATCAAAAACCAAAACAACTTGGCGTGGTGCCTTGAATTGGTCATACAAGGCTATGTAAAAAAATTGAGTCCATTACAAGGATGTCGAGGAACAACGTGCTCTCAGACGGAGCCTTCTTGCCTACTCGAACACCCTCCGTTGAATATGGCCTATTTTTGGACATTCTTGAAATTACCCAACTTTTGCAAGGTGGGCATGGCCATGGTAGGCATCCATGCTAGGTTTGGACGTTTTTTGACACCATATGCAAGTTATGACACGCCCAGCCATTTATCACATTTTTTATTGAGAAACTCCAGAAAATGCAAAATTTGTAGAAAACCAAAACAACTTGGTGTGGTGCCCTAAATTAGTCATTCAAGCAAATGAAAAAAATTGGGTCATTTGACGGATGTGGAGAAACAACATGCTCTAAACGTAGCCTTCTAGACTGCACGGACACCCAACGTTGAAGATGATCCTTTTTGAAATGATGCCAACTCTTGCCAGCAGGTGGGCATGCCCATGATAGACATCCATGCCCGGTTTGAAGGAAAAAATATTTAAAGTTATAATTAAAGTAGGTACTTAAAGCTGCTATTTTAAGTTTTAAAACAACTAATTAATACAAAGGGATAAAATCATAATTTAAGTTTTTAAAAAATCATTTAATATATATTTTTAGTAAAAAATAATTTAGAACCATAATTTAAAAAGTTACTAAAAACTGTTATTCCAATTTTTTGATCAGGTTTCAAAAAGATCAAGAAAGTTCTAAAAGGAGAAAAATGAATTAACAAACAAAGAGAAGAAAAACGAAAAAATAGAAAAGAAAAGACTCTTAGCCCAACTAGGCAACGACATCGCTCCCTTTGGGCGCCTGTTTGGCTAGCCCAAGCGCTCGCAGACTAAAAAAGAGTTCATCGATTAAAAAAATGTTCACAGAGTTTTTGAAAAATTCAAAGATTTACAAAAACAAGTTCACCAAAGAAAGTTGCAAAAAAGTGGGGGTTTGCCGGTTTTGAGAACCTTCTAGGAGGCTCTTGAACCGTATTTTTTTTCTGTTTCTTTTTCTTTCTGCTTCTTTTTCCTTTTCTTTAACTTTTTCCTTTTTCTTTTTGTTGTTTATTGTTTCTATGTTTCATAATTAATTTTTTTTCAGGATTTCAAAATTTTCTTTCAAATTTCTAAATAATTCATGTTTTCAAATTTCGTTCATTTCTTCAAAAATTGTTCATGTGTAAAAGAAATGTTTACAATTTCGATTTTTTACATATTTGTTTAGGAATGTAAAAAACAATTCAGAAAATGTTCAGATTCTAAAAGTTTTGTTTAGTTTTAATTTTTGTTTATGCTTTTTAATCAATTTTCAAAAATTCAAAAAATGTTCGTTAATTTGAAAAAATGTTTGTGTTGCCAATTTTTCAGAGTTTCGAAACATGTTGCCGTTTACAAAAATTGTTGATAGATTCAAAAACGGTTTACTTTTCCAAATTTTGTTCAAATTTTTTAAAAAATGCCCCTGTTTTCAATTTTTTTCACATATTCAAAACAAGTTGACAAATTTTAAAAAGTTTATGCATTTGAAAAATAGTTCAGCGATTTCAGAAAAGTTTTGAATTTAAGAAAATGATCACAGATTTGGAAAAATGTTCATGGAATTGAATAATGTTCACGAATTTGAAAAGTTCAAGAATTTAAGATAAGTTGATGATTTTTAAAATAGTTTGCGAATTTAAGAAAGGAAAAAATAAAACAAGAAAGAAAAGAAAAAAAAAACGGCCATGGAAGGTAGTGCGCAAGAACAAGAAGAAGATGTAGTAATAAAGCATAAGACGCGAGTTTTCCTGGTTGGTTACTGCGGTTCAAATGAAACAGTGAGGTTGGGGGTTCAAATCCCACTACCATCACCATTGTTTGAAGGCTATAAAAAAAGAAAACGGAAATGGGCCAAGCCCAGTACGCAAGGGGGTTGTAACGTACGACGTATACATTCCCATGGGCGACCCACCGTACATACGAAAGTGCGTATGATTTGCCAAAGGTCCATATTGCCTTTTATAATTTTAGTGAGGGGGAGAAAAAGAAAATGGGCCAAGCCCAGTACGCAAGGGGGTTGTAACATATGGCGTATAGATTCCCATGGACGACCCACCATACAAACGAAAGTGGGTACGATTTGCCGAAGGTCCATATTGCCTTCTATAAATTTAGTGATGGGGGTTGTACAAAAATAGGGGGCCATGATGTCTGCTACTACGTTGATTTTAGGGAAAAAAAGATGTCTCGTACATCGAGAATCTTTAGCAAGTACTATTCATGAATTTCAACAACAATAAGCTAATAGTGATAAACAAAACTATACCATTTTGCAAAATACATGTCTAGATATTCCGTACATCGATAGAATCCTTAGAAAGTACTATTCATGAGTTTCAAGGACACTAAGTTATAGTGATAATCAAAACTATAACATTTTGCAAAATACCTGTCTAGATATTCCATACATTGATTGAATCCTTAGAAAGTATTATCAATCATGAGTTTCAATGGCAACAAGTTTATAGCAATAAATTTTTTGAAACAAAAACAACCTTTTTAGACAAATCTATGCATTTCAACTTTCTAATCTTAGTGTTTAAATCACTATCTATGGTCAAAGTCAGCAAAATTGGCTTAAAACATAAATGTAACCATTTTGTGATCCGAAGATAGTATTCAAGTAGACGGAGCTAGGTATTACTCGGGCTACAATACTAGAAAGCGACAAAAATGCATTGTTATGTAAGTATTTCGCCCCACGGTTCACAACAAGTGATTTCTTGAATATACCTTCACTCAATATTGTTAACGTTGGTGACATAGTTTCAAATATTTGGACTGGACACCTGCATATCATTCATGTATATAGATTTATCTCAAAGTTCTTAAACAAATATAATATTGTTTGTATTGCAAATATACATGTATAGAAATTAGTTTCCCTGGATATATCGATGGATTGTATAGGTAATGGGAGGGGTGTAATTTAAGTATATTGATTGTGTCTATTAAAGTTGTAACACCACCCAGGGTTGTGTGTGTGCGCGCGCGCACGCGAGTTGTACTAGATGTCTCTTAATAAAGTTGAGCCTTGGAATCATGCATACTGTTGCTTTCATGAACTGAACATGAATATCATAATATAGTAGTCTTTATTATCCATGATGGTGAAGAAATAGTAGTGCATGTATTTTCTTTCTTTTTTGTCTAGTGATGAAATGTCAAGAAATGATGCATTGATTTTGCGTAGCCCATGAAGAATATACCACTCTTTGTATTTGCTTGTAAAATGATTGACAATGAATGGATTTTTGTTGGGCCACGATCAAACATGCACAAGGATCAGGACAACCAAATATTTGGCACTAGCATTCTAGCAACATTGGTTGATATCGTACATTCGATACTCCAAGAAAGGCCTAGTGCTCCGAGCAAGCATCTAAGTTCAATATATTTGACTTCTTCTGAAATCATTAACGGGGTATGTCGACACACCCGTACCATTGGCACCTCTTGCTGCGTCCGCGTTCAACATAACTTTGCCCTTCACAAGTAATTGTTGCTGGCATATAAAGAGCAGAAGGTAGAACTAATTCAAGTAGGGCCTTGCCTCTGTATAATCACCTAAAGAGAGGACAAGACCCAACAGAACAAATGGAACTTTATTTACGGCCAACCCTTGATAGTCGACAGTCGAGAACTGTGTCTGTTCTGAATGATCGATGATGTCACTGAGGTTAACTCCCGATCCCTCCAATTCCTAGTGAACCGTATTACCACCCTGAGGGCTAGATACCATGTGGGTGTGTGTGTGTGTCTCTTGAATTGGTGAATCCACATCTCGTCGATGCAGCTTTAGAAAACAAGAAAAAGAGGATGAGCTTGGTTCTAGAATCAAGACTCAATAGCTACATCCCTCACGCTTACACAGTTACATGACCTGTAGACGCCTGCTATTTATAACCGAGGCAGCTGTCAACAACGTGCAAGTGTACTAAACCGTACGGCGCATCGGTCAAATGCATCCACGCATCTATGTCTGGTCCTACGCGTAGATTATCAAGTTAGAATAATTAAATTTATCACTAAGGCTTGCCTTTCACAGTGCAGATTATCAAGTTCAGTGTAAATGTTTTCCGTTTCTGGAGGGAGAAAAACATGGAGTTGCCCTATATAATCAAACACCTTAGAGCATCTACAGTCGGATTTGGCAAATCCGGTCCCTCAAACGTCCGTCCGGGGGCACTGACCGGGCACTCCTTAAAAATTCAATCCATATCCGGACACCTCAATTATCATATCTCAAATCCATACAAACTCATGCAACTACGTCAACGCACACACATCGTCCGGCTACTCCATCACACTGCACTAAACATGCCATCGGACTACCAAAATTTGGCATATTTGGCTATGGTGGAGTTCATCCACGGCTGCCCTTGCCCGTCCCGACGCCCTTGCCGTCCTTCTCGCAGAAGTACCGGTCGAAGACGCAATACGGATCGAGCCGGATCTGCTCGTCGCCGGAGCTGTCCTCGCCGTCGATGGACTCCTCCTCCTTCGGTGGCAGTCCGGCCATGGCACGGACCGCCCGATTCCGCTCTCGGGCGAGGGCGCGCGTCTTCCTCTGCCGCCCTTTCTTCACAATGTGGGGGCGGATGGCTTCCTCCTCTGCGGCCGCCCGCACCGCCGCATCAGCCGCCTCCGTCGCCGCCATTTCCGCCGCGATACGGGCCTCGACGACCCTTATCATCTCCTTCCCACGGCAGGCCGCCCGTTCCCGATGGGACTCATACTCTGCCCGACTGGTGATGAGGAAGGACAGGTGTTCCGACCGGGACCACGAGGATCCAGCACCAGAGGGCCCGAGGGCCCGGTGAGCCGACGATATGGCGTCGCGGAGGACGGATCCGTTTGTCGGCCGGGCAAAGTCCTCCCGGGAGCGGCGGAGTGCAATGCGGACTGCCATTGCCTCCTCCAACCCACACCGGATGATACTCTAATCGACGGATCCGGACCGGAGTCCAATCCGCTGCCTACCATGGCGGAGAAGGCCGGAAACCGCCGGAGGTGAGCTCGGGTGGTAGAGGGGAGTGGAGTGAACAGGCTAGGGTTTGCTCCGGCTAGAGGATGGGGACGAATATAAGTGGGGTCGCGTGAGTGATACGTCTCCAACGTATCTATAATTTTTATTGTTCCATGCTATTATATTATCTGTTTTGGATGTTTTATATGCATTAATATGCTATTTTATATTATTTTTGGGACTAACCTATTAACCTAGAGCCCAGTGCCAGTTCCTGTTTTTTCCTTATTTTTGAGTTTCGTATAAAAGGAATACAAAACGGAGTCCAAATGGAATGAAACATCTGCGATGATTTTTCTTGGACCAGAAGACAACCAGGAGACTTGGAGATGAAGTCGGAGGAGCCACGAGGCGGCCACAAGGACGGAGGGCGTGCCCATGGGGGGTAGGGCGCGCCCCCCACCCATGTGCCCTCCCGTGACCCTCCTAACCTAATTCTTTCGCCTATATATTCCAAAATATCTCCAAACCACCAGAGGCATCCACGAACACACTTTTCCACCGTCGCAACTGAAAGGATCGATATAGTTGACTAGAGGGGCGGGGGGTGAATAGGCAACTAACATTTTTAACTTTTCTTTGCCAATTTAAACTTTGCATCAAAGTAGGTTGTCTAGATATGCAACTAGGTGAGCAACCTATATGATGCAACAACAATAAGCACACAAGCAAGCAAGGGATACAACACAATATAAGCTTGCACAAGTAAAGGTACGAGATAACAAAGAGTGGAGCCGGTGAAGACGAGGATGTGTTACCAAAGTTCCTTCCTTTTGAGGGGAAGTACGTCTCTGTTGGAGCGGTGTGGAGGCACAATGCTCCCCAAGAAGCCACTAGGGCCACCATATTCTCCTCACGCCCTCACACAATGCGAGATGCCGTGATTCCACTATTGGTGCCCTTGGAGGCGGTGACCGGACCTTTACAAACAAGGTTGGGGCTCTCTCCACAACTGAATTGGAGGCTCCCAACGAAACCACGGAGCTTCACCACAATGGAATATGGCTCCGATGTGACATCAACCGTCTAGGGTGCTCAAACACCCAAGAGTAACAAGATCCGCAAGGGATTAGTGGGGGGAATCAAATTTCTCTTGGTGGAAGTGTAGATCTGGGCCTTCTCAACCAATCCCCAAAGAATCAACAAGGTTGATTGGTTAGGGAGAGAGATCGGGCGAAAATGAGCTTTGGAGCAACAATGGAGCTTGGGGGAAAAGAGGTAAGTCAACTTGGAGAAGAAGACCTCCTTTTATAAGGGGGGAAACAATCCAACCGTTACCCCCATTCAGCCCCGCACAGAGCGGTACTACCGCTGGGGGCAACGGTACTACTGCTGGGGATAGCGGTACTACCGCTCCCCCTCACGGTACTACCGTGTAGACAGAGGAAGGCCAGTGGCGGAGCAGGATCTGGACCCAGGGCGGTACTAGCAGCGGTGGTAGGGGTGGTACTACCGCTTACGAGCGGTACTACCGCCTCTACTGCCGCTGCCAGTGTCACAAAACCTGACACGAGAGGCGACATGCTCGAGTCGAGGCGGTAGGAGCTCAGAACAGCTGCGGTACTACGACTGAGAGCCCCCAGCGGTACTACCGCTGTGGAGCGGCACTGCCGCTTGTGGCTCTCAAGTGGTACTACCGCTGGGTTCTGCGGTACTACCGCTCGGACCAGATTTCACACCGGAAGCATCGAAGGACCCTCCATCGAAGCGGGAAGGCTTAGTGGGTGCAAAGGGGATGTGTACGTGTTGATTCCACCCTAGCCTATCCAATGCGGACCCCCTCTTGATAGTACGGTGACTCCTACAAAACAAGTCCACCAAAACTGAAACGAAAGAGCTACACCATCTTCGCATAAAACTGCGAGGGGAAGGAATCGTCTCGTGCCAAATGATGGATCTATGAAATACTCAATGCACACGATTAGTCCGCAAAGGCGTTGTCATCAATCACCAAAACTACTTAGAGAGAGACATGCCTTAACAATCTCCCCCTTTTTGGTGGATTGATGACAACACGAGATTTCCACAAAGGTAAGACAAGAAAGTAAATGAATCCCAAAACTACAAAATATATACGGAGCTCCCCCTGAATGTGTGCACCTAATTAGAGGTGCCTTTGGAATGCAAAGCACACACATTAGGATCAACACTCCCCCTATATTTTATAGTCTGACAGTATTAGCAACAAGTAATGGAACATATAAAGCTCGGATGCATAAGAGTAGGAGAGAGCAAAGTATATACCAGGATAAGCGTGCAACTCACATACTACCAAGGTACTCGACAAACTAGATAATAAAAGGATAAGGTAGCATAAGTCTCACACCATATGATAAGGCACCAGGTCTCACAAGCACAAACCAAACAAGCGCAACAGTCGAGAAAAGAGTTTGCGAGAAAGACATGCAAAGCAAACAAGCCACACAAACACACGCTCGCAACTCGACAACGACAAATCCCTAAACTCTCTCCCCCTTTGGCATCGAGACACCAAAAAGGCAAAGAGCGCTGCTATGGCTCCAGGTGATAGCAAATTGAGGATCTCCATCATCACATCCCAGTGGGATCGTCTGCACTGCCATCATCAGTAGGAAACTGCTCAGTGTCTGAATCGGTCCACGGGCAGTCCTGCTGAACCCACTCCTCCTCATCAGCGATCTTGCCCTTAGATCCGCTGGCAACGGTCACACCCAACTGACGCATGAGCTCCTTGTGACGGCTCCTGGCCTTCTTCTCAGACACATGAGTCATGTACTGACCATGAGACTCCATGCAGAAGAGTTTCTTCATCTTGCTCTTGAGCTTCTTTGCCCATGAGGGCTCTGCTCCAGAGGGCTCATAGTCATCGTCATCATCAGCATCAGCCTTTGTCTCCATGTCAGCAGCTCTAGGCAGAATCCCAGACCTCGGAGCCGAGGTGCCCCAGTTCTCCTTCTTCCTCAGACGCTTGATCTCATGAGAAACTAACTCCCCAGTCTCCAGCACCACATTAGGATAAACACGCGCCCATGCCTTCTCAATAAGCAACGTGATAAACGGTCCGTAGATAGGGCACTTGTGCTCAGAGATGGCGGAGACCAGTTCAGACCACATGACATGAGAGATATCCAAGGATTCTCCAGTGTTTTCTTCCTTCTCATGCTGGCAGAAAAGAAGCATGTCCACGAGAAAAGAGTGTACCATATCCAAGTTTCCAATGCGAGGAAAGAGGGTCTTCGTGAAGATGCGATGGAGTATGTCCAGAAAAGCAGGCAGCTCATAGGTCTCCTTCTGAGTCTCTGGGTTAATCTTCAAAGTACAGTATGGCCAGATAGATTGCTTGTGAGTGGAAGTTGCATTGCGGTGAGGGCGAAAGCCAACTGGGTTCTCAAGACCGTGATCTTCAACTCCAAGTAACTCCATGAAGGCCTTCCACTTGACAGAAAGCGGCTTGCCATTTGTCATCCATGTCAGAGTTCTTTTCTCATCTATTCCAAGATGGACCGTGGCATAAAACTGAGCCACCAAATCAGCATCAAAGTCCTTGTTGAACTGCATGATCCTGAGAATGTTCAGCTGAGAACACATCTCAAGGGCTTCGCCAAAATAGGCAGGGTCCTTCTCCATGTAGTCAGTGTCGATGGTCCGAACATCAACATAGTGGTTCTTCTTTGCTTTGATCACATCGAAGAAGATGGCCCACTGAAAGCGGTTCCAGAAAGGGCGGTTGACCAAATTGGGTTCTTCATCTTCCGTATATGGGTTCCGCCGGCGCTTTTCCCAGAACTCCTTTGCAGAGATCTCTGTCACAGAATTGGTCCTAGGCTTGGGCTTGTGCGCACTCCTCTTCTTCGGTTGAGGAGGAGGAGGAACACTTGATGAGGCAGCCGTTGTCTCAGAGGCGCGATAGCGCTTGGAAGTTGAACGCCCGGGGTTGACATGGCGCACATGTTGCTCAGAAGGATCATCACCTGGAACCAGACACACGAACACAAGGAACAACAAGAAAGAACGAGCATAAGCCAGCAAACAAAACAACATGGATCATAAATCGGCAGGAATATGATGGAAGTGGGCATCCGGCGGTAGTGCCGCGATGAGTAAGCGGCAGTACCGCCCTAGCGGTAGTACCGCTCCAAGGGGGCGGTAGTACCACTTGAGGTGGGGGAACGGCGGTTCCCTACTGCCGTGGTCAAATCCGGCATTACCGGGATGCCAAATTCAAAAATACTCCTACCAAGTATCAATCCAAAAAGTCTAGTCGCCTTCTCCAACCTACTCAAGCGTTGATTTAGCCAAAAATCGAGAGATGCATCAACTATTGCCCCTAAAACACTAGATCTGAAATCTAGGCACAAAGAGAAAGGGAACAGGGGCAATACCGGCATCCATGGCAAGAGGACGGGGTGGGGATCGATTCACCGAAGGGAATGGAGAGGGACGGCCCAGAGATGGCGGCCCGCCAGAGCCCTCCCGCGGCGAGTCGGCGCTGGAGAGACGAGGGGGAACGAGTGGGTTGAGCGAATGGGTATGGGGGAGAAGAAACCTCCCCCTGCCCCGACATAACCCCCTAGTCTTGCCCCGCAGCGGTAGTACCGCTCGGGTGGGCGGTAGTACTGCTTGTCATCACAAGCGGTAGTACCGCGCACCACCAGCGGTAGTACCGCCCAGCCAAGACCCAAAGACTAGACACAAAAGGGTTAGCTCAAAAAGGAAAAACAAACGGCAAGAAGAGAGAGCAAACACAAAGCAACAAAAACACCAGCGAGAGGACAAGAAACACACACCTCTTCAAGAGAGGGCGGTGGCCGAGGCCACCTATGTTTGAGTCAAGAGGTATGGCACTGCGAAGATTTTAACCTTGGGCCCATGACCAAAACTCGTCTTTGAAGCACAAGTACCATAAAAAATGGCTAATGTGAAAGACTTGATCAATTTATGCATAATGGGGGGAGGGAGAGTTCATTGAGAGAACAACACTCCCCCTATGTCCATGCCTACACCTAAACACGACATCACAATGAGTATGGAGGGACGTGCAAAGGTTCAAGCCACATTGCTCGAATCAATGATATTTAGCTCATGCCTTAACTCGCGAAATCTTGCTTCATCCAAGGGCTTCGTGAAGATATCTGCAAGGTTATCATGAGTGTTGACATAGTTGAGCTTTATCTCCCCTCGCCTAATATGATCCCGGATGAAGTGATACCAAATCTCAATATGCTTCGTCTTGAAGTGTTCCACCGGGTTGACAGAAATCTTGATGGCACTTTCATTGTCACACCAAAGAGGCACTTTGTCACAAATGACACTGTAATCCTTTAAAGTTTGCCTCATCCAAAGAAGTTGTGCACAACAACTACCGGCAGCCACATACTCCGCTTCGATGGACGAGAGAGACACACAACTTTGCTTCTTAGAAGACCAACTCACCAAAGAGCAACCAAGAAATTGGCACCCTCCGGACGTGGACTTCCTATCCACTTTGTCTCCCGCCCAATCAGAGTTTGAATAGCCTACAAGATCAAAGTTTGCTCCTCTTGGGTACCATAAGCCAAAGTATGGGGTATGAGCCAAATATCGAAAGATTCGCTTGACCGACACAAAGTGGCTTTCCTTAGGTGCGGCTTGAAACCGTGCACAAATTCCCACACTCAACATGATATCCGGTCTAGATGCACAAAGATAAAGCAAGGAGCCAATCATGGAGCGATATACCTTTTGATCCACCGCTTTACCATTGGGATCTATGTCAAGTTGGCATTTGACGGGCATTGGAGTGGAAGCCGGCTTGACATCACTTAGCTTGAATCTCTTGAGCATGTCTTGAGTGTATTTGGCTTGGTTGATGAAGGTTCCTTCTGTTCTTTGCTTGACTTCGAACCCGAGAAAGAACTTCAACTCTCCCATCGAGGACATCTTGAACTTTGAGGTCATGAAAGCGGCAAATTCCTCATTGAAAGCTTTGTTAGGGGAACCAAAGATAATATCATCAACATATAGTTGGCACACAAACAACTCCCCTTTGACCTTCTTAGTAAAAAGAGTGGGGTCGATTTTCCCAATTTCAAACCCACGATCTTGCAACAACTCGGTAAGGTGGTCGTACCATGCACGTGGGGCTTGTTTAAGGCCATAGAGTGCCTTATCGAGTTGGTACACATGATCGGGGAAATAGGGATCCTCGAACCCGGGGGGGTTGTTTGACATACACTAACTCATTAATAGGACCATTAAGAAAAGCACTCCCCACATCCATTTGTTGCAACTTAAAGTTATGATGAGAAGCCTAAGCAATCAACAAACGAATGGATTCAAGGCGAGCAACGGGAGCAAAGGTTTCACCGTAGTCAATACCCTCGACTTGGGAGTAGCCTTGTGCTACCAATCAAGCCTTGTTGCGAACGATAATCCCATGAGCATCTTGCTTGTTCTTGAATATCCACTTGGTTCCAATGATATTATGATTCCCCGTTGGCCTTGGCACCAATCTCCACACCTTGTTGTGCTCGGAGTTGTTGAGTTCTTCATGCATTGCATTAAGCCAATCCGGATCCTCGAGCGCCTCATAGACCTTTTGGTGTTCAACACAAGAGACAAACGCGTGATGTTCACAATAGTTTGCTAATTGTCTATGAGTGCTTACCCCCTTTCGGATGCTTCCAAGCACATTCGTCATGAGATGGCCCTTGGTAGTGAGCTTGGATGCAATCTTGGCGGCACGATGCTCCAATTCCTCCTCAGGAGTGAGTTGAGGAACGGTAACTTGGTCATCTTGAGCATCTTCATGAGCTTGTTCTTGATCTTGAGGTTGCTCTTGATCTTGAACTTGCTCGAAGGAGAGAACTTGACCTTGGGCATCACTTGGAGGTTCAACACCATCTTGAGGTTGATCTTGCCCTTGATCTTGTTCATGAGGTTGAGGGCCTTCACTTTGTTCTTCGGAAGCGTGTGGGTCTTGAGTTGGTGATGGTTCCACTTGAGTGGAACATTGTCCTTCTCCTTCGGCCACAAGGGGTTCTTCAATGGGTAGGATAAAACCAACACCCATTCTTCTTATGGCTCGGGGAGGAATTTCATCACCTACATCACAAGTACCACTTTGCTCCACTTGGGAGCCGTTATTCTCATCAAACTCCACGTTACACGTCTCCTCAATAAGTCCCGTGGACTTATTGAGGATACGGTAAGCATGAGAGTTTGTAGCATAACCAACAAATATGCCCTCATAAGCTCTAGCCTCGAATTTACACAAACGAACACCTTTCTTGAGAATGAAACACTTACACCCGAACACCCGGAAGTACTTGAGGTTGGGCTTGTTACCGGTGAGTATCTCATATGGAGTTTTGTTCAAGCCTTTGCGGAGATAGAGCCAATTGGATGCATGACACACGGTGTTGATGGCTTCAGCCCAAAAGTTGTATGGAGACTTGAACTCCGCCATCATGGTTCTTGCAGCATCCGTCAACGTCCGGTTCTTCCTCTCCGCTACACCATTTTGTTGAGGGGTGTAAGGTGCGGAATATTGATGCTTGATCCCCTCATCACTAAGAAAATCATCCAAGGTGTAGTTCTTGACCTTGGTGCCGTTATCACTTCTTATCGTCAAGATCTTTGCATTGTGTTGGCGCTGAGCTTCATTTGCAAAATCAATGACGGTTTGTTGGGTCTCACTCTTCCTCTTGAAGATGTACACCCAAGTGTATCTTGAATAATCATCCACAATTACCAAGCAATACTTTCTACCCCAAGACTATCAAAGGATGGAGCCCCAAAGAGATCCAAGTGAAGGAGCTCCAAAGGCCTCTTCGAGTAAATGATAGTCGTGGGAGGGTGAGCCTTCTCATGCAGCTTTCCTTCGATACAAGCACTGCGAGCACGATCTTTAGCAGAACTAACATTTGTTAGTCCACGGACATGGTCCCCCTTGAGAATACTTTGCAAAGATCTCATATTGACATGGAATAAACGGCGATGCCAAAGCCATCCCACGGCAACTTTAGCCATTAGGCATGTCGCGGTCTTAGTGGGTCGCTCCGAAAAGTTAATCACATAGAGACCGTTCTCGACATGCCCAACAAAGGCTACTTTAAGAGTCTTGCTCCACAAGAGGGCCACGGTATCAATATCAAAGAAAGTGGCAAAGCCCATGAGTGCAAGTTGACGAACGGAAAGTAAATTGTATGCAAGGGACTCAACAAGCATGACCTCCTCGATCGTGAGATCATGAGAAATGACAACCTTGCCAAGTCCCAATACCTTAGAAGACGAGGCATCACCCCACTCGACATTGGTGGGCATAGATGGAATCTTGTGCACGTCCACCACCAAGTCCTTGCTTCCGGTCATATGATTTGTGGCTCCACTATCGAGAAACCATGATCCCCCACCGGAAGCAAACGCCTACAAGAGATCAATGCTTGGTTTTAGGTACCCATTTTGTAATGGGTCCTTTGATGTTAGTAACAAGGGTCTTAGGAACCCAAATAGACCATTCAATGTACTCATAAGGAGAATCAACAAATTTAGCATAAACATGTCCATCACTAGCACGGCATAACACATAAGAAGGATTAAAGTCGCCGGCTTTGTTGGAAGGGGTGGCATTGCCCTTCTTGACACCGCCACCCTTCACATTGTTCTTCTTCTCCTTAGAAGCACCCTCTCCCTCCTTTACAAAAGTTTGCTTGAGAGGAGGAGGTCGTTTGGCCTTGTCATTATTCTTCTTGTTCTTGGACTTGGGTGCGAACCCAATTCCCTCCTTGGCCACAACTTCCTTTTGATTGCTCAAAAGGTCGTTGAGGTTCTTCTCACCTTGTATGCAAGACACAAGGCCTTTCTCAAGTTGCTCCTTCAACTTTGCATTCTCCTCAACAAGATGCATATGCTCACAACAAGGGTTAGTAGCATTTCCGTTATCAATTAAAACCATATGAGGAAAAGTGGGTTTCTCCTTGGTTAGCTTCACTTGGAGTTGATCATGAGACTCTTTAAGACTAGCATGAGTACCCTTCAAGGCCTTGTGAGCCTTGTCAAGTATATCAAACTCCTCCTTAAGTCCAGCAAGATCAACCCCAAATTTGACCTTCTCGGAATTTAGCACACGAGATACAACAAGAGCATGATCAAGATCTTTCTTCAATTTAGCATGGTCAACGTTGTGTGACTCCTCAAGAGCAAACGATGACCGCGCTCTTCCTCAAGCGCATTAGAGAGATCCGATATCTCATCGGCATAGTCATGACTATGCCCCTCCATCTTAGAGATGGTTTCTTTGTGAGCCTCGATCATGTCATTGGCTTCACCAAGTTGTTACAAGAGAGCAACAAAGTGCTTATTGGATTTACCCTTAAGCTTACTCATAAATGACTCAAATTCATTTTCCTCCTCATTAGACCCATCATTTTCATCAATGCAATCCATCAAAGAAGGATTAGTAATGATGGTGGTTTTGATGTTGGGGGTTACCTTGTTGGTGGCTTCAGCCATGAGGCACTTGGCGGTGATGTTCTCATTGGGTGAGCCGAAGAGAGACACCCGTGGAGTTGTCGCAATGGCAACGGAGGCCATGGCAACCGACTCACCATCTTCATCATCATCATCATCCTCATTGTACTCTTCCTGTGCCACCAACCTCTTGGGAGGAGTCTTCTTGGTGAAGTTGCTCTTGTTGGGGAAGGACCTGGCCTTTTCTTTTCGGATGAGCTTGCCACCATTGTCTTCCCTCTTCTCATATGGGCACTCCGCAACAAAGTGGCTCACATTGCCACAATTATAGCAAGTCCTCACTCGTTGCTTGCCCTTCGCGCCACTTGTGTTGTTCTTGTTGAAGTTGGGCCTCGTGTTCTTCTTGCTCCAAAATTGCCTTGAAGCGAGAGCCATGTGCTCATGATAAGCATATTTTGTATCTTCGGGATTGCTCTCCTCTTCTTCCTCTTCGTCCTCTTCTTCCACACTAACCTTGGCCTTCAAGGCAAGGTGGGCCTTCTTTGCTCTTTGAGAACGCAACACCGCATTGTCAGCGGTCTTGTCCAAGATCCTCATTGCCACAAACTCATCCAACACTTCACTTGAGGACAAGGTGTGGAAGTCCGGCCTTTGACGGATGACGGGGGACATGGCCCTGTGGTAAGGCATCATGGCCTTGAGGAACTTGCGCTTGATCCAATTGTCATCCGTATCCTTGCTCCCATGATCTCGGAGCGACACCGCGAGAGTGGTTAATCTCCGGTAAAGCTCACGAGGTTCTTCATCTTCATTCATTGCTAACTCATTGGCTTCATCTTGCACCACTTCATAGTTGGAGCATTGAATGCTTGCGCTTCCCTTGTAAAGGGAAAGAACATGGTGTCATGCTTCCTTGGCCACGGTGAAGGGTCGGAGATGTGCAATATCTTTGGTGGAATTGCATCTTGGATGATGAAGAGAGCATTCTCGTTGAATTGATTATCCGCGGCTTCTCTAGGGGTGAAGTTGCTTCGGTCATGCGGATAGAAACCTTCTTCAATGATTCTCCAAAGATTAGTATTAACATGGTTTAAATGACGCTTAAAGCGATAGACCCAAGCGTCAAAATCCTCATTTTTCACAATCTTAGGAGGAGAACCGGCATGATTTAAATGAGTAGAGGGAATCGGTCCTCCATAAGTAAGTGGAGGTTCCACATGGGCAAAGATGCCACTACCATTTCTACCACTAGATAAAGGAACTTTGCCACTAGTAGCTTCCCCCTTGTCGGAGTTAGAATCCGTCACCTTGTTAGTGGGATCGACCACTTCCAACGGTGCGGTGGATAATTTAAGACCATCAAGAAAGTTCTTAAGCATGCCTTTGACCTCGGCCATCACGGAGGTTTTCAATGTGTCCAACACCACATTGAACTCCTTCACGTGAGACCGAGGTTCCCCCATCGGCCGTAGACGAGGACGGAATCACACCAGGGTGCTCCTCCTCACCGTCTATGGCGTCAACCATACTCTTTGGACGGCAAAGTCCTTAATAAAGAGATGAGGCTCTGAAACCAATTGAAAGGATCGATATAGTTGACTAGAGGGGGGGGGGGGTGAATAGGCAACTAACAATTTTTAACTTTTCTTTACCAATTTAAACTTTGCATCAAAGTAGGTTGTCTAGTATGCAACTAGGTGAGCAACCTATATGATGCAACAACAATAAGCACACAAGCAAGCAAGGGATACAACACAATATAAGCTTTCACAAGTAAAGGTACAAGATAACCAAGAGTGGAGCTGGTGAAGACGAGGATGTGTTACCGAAGTTCCTTCCTTTTGAGGGGAAGTACGTCTCCGTTTGAGCGGTGTGGAGGCACAATGCTCCCCAAGAAGACACTAGGGCACCGTATTCTCCTCAGGCCCTCACACAATGCGAGATGTCGTGATTCCACTATTGGTGCCCTTGGAGGCGGTGACCGGACCTTTACAAACAAGGTTGGGGCTCTCTCCACAACTGAATTGGAGGCTCCCAACGAAACCACGGAGCTTCACCACAATGGAATATGGCTCCGAGGTGACCTCAACCGTCTAGGGTTGCTCAAACACCCAAGAGTAACAAGATCCGCAAGGGATTAGTGGGGGGAATCAAATTTCTCTTGGTGGAAGTGTAGACCTGGGCCTTCTCAACCAATTCCCAAAGAATCAACAAGTTTGATTGGCTAGGGAGAGAGATCGGGCGAAAATGAGCTTTGGAGCAACAATGGAGCTTGGGGGAAAAGAGGTAAGTCAACTTGGAGAAGAATACCTCCTTTTATAAGGGGGAAACAATCCAACCGTTACCCCCATTTAGCCTCGCACAGAGCGGTACTATCGCTGGGGGCAACGGTACTACTGCTGGGGATAGCGGTACTACCGCTCCCCCTCGCGGTACTGCCGTGCAAATAGAGGGAGGCCAGTGGCGGAGCAGGACCTGGACCCAGGGCGGTACTAGCAACGGTGGTAGGGGCGGTACTACCGCTTACGAGCGGTACTACCGCCTCTACTGCCACTGCCAGTGCCGCAAAACCCGACACGAGAGGCGACACGCTCGAGTCGACGCGGTAGGAGCTCAGAACAACAGCGGTACTACGGCTGAGAGCCCCCGGCGGTACTACCGCTGTGGAGCGGTACTGCCGCTTGTGGCTCTCGAGCGATACTACCGCTGGGTTCTGCGGTACTACCGCTGGGACCAGATTTCACACAGGAAGCATCGAAGGACCCTCCATCGAAGCGGGAAGGCTCAGTGGGCGCAAAGGGGATGTGTACTTGTTGATTCCACCCTAGCCTATCCAATGCGGGCCCCCTCTTGATAGCACGGTGACTCCTACGAAACAAGTCCACCAAAACTGAAACGAAAGAGCTACACCGTCTTCGCATAAAACTCCAAGGGGAAGGAATCATCTCATGCCAAAGGATGAATCTCTAAAATACTCAATGCACACGATTAGTCCGCAAAGGCGTTGTCATCAATCACCAAAACTACTTAGAGAGAGACATGCCTTAACAACAACCTTCTGTGCCCGTGAGATCCCATCTAGGGACCTTTTCCGACACCCTGCCGGAGGGGGATTTGACCACGAAGGGCTTCCACATCAACTCTATTGCCCTTCCGATGAAGCGTGAGTAGTTTACCACAGACCTACGACCCCGGGTCTATTTTCCATCATATAAGTTTCCGATCTACTATTTTGCAATCTTTTACTTTCCGATCTATAAACCAAAAATACCAAAAATATTTACATTATCATTTATCTATCTCTATCAGATCTCACTTTTGCAAGTAACCGTGAAGGGATTGACAACCCCTTTATCGCGTTGGGTGCAAGTTGTTTGATTGTTTGTGCAGGTATTCGGTGATTTGTGCATTGTCTCCTACTGAATTGATACCTTGGTTCTCAAACTGAGGGAAATACTTATATCTACTTTGTTGCATCACGTTTTCCTCTTCAAGGGAAAAACCAACGCAAGCTCAAGAAGTAGCAGGAAGAATTTCTGGCGCCATTGCCGGGGAGATCTACGCCAAATCAAGACATACCAAGTACCCATCATAAAACTCTCATCTCTTGCATTACATCATTCACCATTCGCCTCTCGTTTTCCTCTCCCCCACTTCTAAAACGATTTTCGAAAAGATTCGCCCTTATCCTTGCCTTTTCTTCGCCCCTCTTCCGTTCGTCTTTTTCGCTTGCTTTTTGTGTGCTCGCGTGTTGGATTGCTTGCTTTATCACGATGGCTCAAGAGAATAGCAAATTGTGTGATTTTTCCAACCCCAATAATAATGATTTTATTAGTACTCCGATTGCTCCCGCCACTAGTGCGGAATCTTATGAAATTAATGCCGCTTTGCTGAATCTTGTTATGGAAGATCAATTTTCCGACCTTCCTAGTGAAGATGCCGCATCCCATCTTAATAGTTTCGTTGAGTTATGTGATATGCAAAAGAAAAAATATGTGGATAATGATATTGTTAAATTGAAGCTATTTCCGTTCTCACTTTGAGATCGTGCCAAAACTTGGTTTTCATCTTTGCCTAAAAATAGTATTGATTCATGGAATAAGTGTAAAGATGCTTTTATTTCCAAGTATTTTCCACCCGCTAAGACCATCTCCCTTAGGAACGATATTATGAACTTTAAGCAAATTGATCATGAACATGTTGCACAATCTTGGGAGAGGAAGAAATTGATGATACGAAATTGCCCTACTCATGGTTTGAATTTGTGGATGATTATACAATTTTTTTATGCCGGATTGAATTTTGCTTCTTGAAATCTTCTAGATTCAGCCACGGGAGGTACTTTTATGGAAATTACTTTAGGAGAAGCTACTAAACTCCTAGATAATATTATGGTTAATTATTCTCAATGGCACACCGAAAGATCTTCCACTAGTAAAAAAGTGCATGCGATTGAAGAGATTAATGTTCTGAGTGGAAAGATGGATGAACTTATGAAATTATTTGCTAGCAAGAGTGCTTCTATTGATCCTAATGATATGCCTTTGTCTACTTTTATTGAGAATAATAATGAATCTATGGATGTGAATTTTGTTGGTAGGAACAATTTTGGTAATAACGCGTATAGAGGTAATTTTAATCCTAGGCCGTTTCCTAGTAATTCCTCTAATAATTATGGTAATTTATACAAAAATTCTTATGGAAATTTTAATAAGATGCCCTCCAATTTGAGATTAGTTTTAAAGAATTTATGAGTTCGCAAAACAATTTCAATGCTTTGATTGAAGAAAATTTTCTCAAGATTCATGATTTGGCTAGGAACATGGATAGAATTTCTCTTGATGTTGATTCTTTGAAACTTAGATCTATTCCACCCAAGCATGATATTAATGAGTCTCTCAAAGCCATGAGAATTTCCATTGATGAGTGCAAAGAAAGAACCGCTAAGATGCCTACTAAACGAGATTGGTTTGTAAAAACGTGTTCTTCTAGTTTCCGTGAAAATAATGATGAAGATCTTAAAGTGATTGATGTGACTCCTATTGAATCTTTGTTTTCTAATATAAATCTTGATAAATATGGTACTGGAGATGAGTCAACTTTAGTTAAAAGGCGTCCCAATGATTCAGAGTTTTTAGATCTTGATGCAAAAGTTGATAAAAGTGGGATTGGAGAGGTCAAAACTTTAAGTAGCAATGAATCCACTCTTTTGGATTTCAAGGAATTTAATTATGATAATTGTTCTTTAATAGATTGTATTTCTTTGTTGCAACCCATGTTGAATTCTCCTCATGCTTATAATCAAAACAAAGCTTTTACTAAACATATCGTTGATGCTATGATGCAATCTTTTGAAGAAAAGCTTGAATTGGAAGTTTCTATCCCTAGAAAACTTTATGATGAGTGGGAACCTACTACTAAAATTAAGTTTAAACATTATGAGTGCTATGCTTTGTGTGATTTGGGTGCTAGCGTTTCCACAATTCCAAAAACTTTATGTGATGTGTTAGGTTTTCGTGAATTTGATGATTGTTCTTTAATTTTGCATCTTGCGGATTCCACTATTAAGAAACCTATGGGAAGAATTAATGATGTTCTTATTGTTGCAAATAGGAATTATGTGCCCGTAGATTTCATTGTTCTTGATATAGATTGCAATCCTACATGTCCTATTATTCTTGGTAGACCTTTCCTTAGAACGATTGGTGCAATTATTGATATGAAAGAAGGAAACATTAGATATCAATTTTCGTTAAGGAAGGGCATGGAACACTTTCCTAGAAAGAAAATTAAATTGCCATATGAATCTATTATGAGAGCCACTTATGGATTGCATACCAAAGATGACAATACCTAGATCTATTCGTGTTTTATGCCTAGCTAAGGGCGTTAAACAATAGCGCTTGTTGGGAGGCAACCCAATTTTTATTTCTGTTCTTTGCTTTTTGGTTCTGTTTTGCAATAAATACTTCATCTAGCCTCTGGTTAGATGTGTTTTTGTGTTTTAATTAGTGTTTGTGCCAAGTAAGACCTTTGGGATAGCGTACGGTGATAGTTGTTTTGATCTTGCTGAGAAACAGAAACTTTTGCGCCCAGAAAAATAATTTTCATAATTCACATAAGCGTGCTTTTGCTTTGATTCTTTTTGCACTGGATTGGTACACAAATTGCCTAGGTGTCCTAATTTCTTGGAGTTACAGAAGTATTCGAGAGTTACTGATTACTACAGACTGTTCTGTTTTTGACAGATTCTGTTTTCTATGTGTTGTTTGCTTATTTTGATGAATCTGTTGGTAGTATCGGGGGGTATGAACCATGGAAAAGTTGGAATACAGTAGATATTACACCAATCTCTACTCCTAATGTCTCAGTTGGTAGTTTTCGTTCCGGGTTTATTTTCATCCCACCACTATCGTTCGGTTTTTTTCGTAGGTTTTTTTGTTCGGTCCACCACCTCTCCTCCGCTGGTTTTACCGTCGCGATAGAACCAATCCCTCGCTAGCCCTACCTCGTCTCCCGTCTCCAGTCGCAGCCGCCGCCGCACCCCAATCCAACCCCGCCGCCGGCGATCTCCTCGCCCCCCTACGCCGCCGCCCCCAACCTTCTATTCCTCTCCCAACGGAATCCCAAGGGAAGGGAAGGGAAGGGAAGGCAAGGGAAGCGAAGGGAAGGGAGAGAGAGCGCCTAGATCCACGGCGGCATCAGCGCGCCGTCGTTGACCTAATCCGCGTCCGTCCTCGAGGGAGGTCGGCCATGGAGGTCCGACCCGGCCCGGCAGCAGCCATGGACGGACGGAGACGCCCCAAACCCTACCCTCAACCTTCAACCGGATCTTCCACCACACCACATCGGCCTCCCTGATTTCACGCAGGAGCTCCACTGCTTCCAGAACGTCACCTGCTTCCAGGTACGTCTACGTGCGTGTAGCTGTCTTCTTTTCTTACTCAATTCATAGTTGTTCAGTTTTAATGTCATTTCTGAAGTCGAAATGCACTGATTTTATTAGGGATTTTAGCACTGCTTAAATTTAGGGGGACATTAATTTTAGTTTCAGTTTGGTCAATGGACTGGATATGTAGTCTAATTCGCAATCCCCTTTGTGACATATTCAGGTTGTGACATTTTATAATTGATCAATCTGTAATCCCTAATTCTTTTTAATTAAAAATTCAGGAGGCGAAGCTCTCTTTTACGATTTTGTGATGTTCTTGTTGATTGTGCCTTCAGTATGTCTCCCTAAACTCTAGCTCGGTCGTGGGAGAGAGAGAATTCAGAGAGGAAGAACACGCAGAGACACTGAAGTTTTTTTGTGCCGCGCTCTACATCTGCAGCTTTTCTGTTTTACCCTTTTTATTCATCAAGAGTACACGATCGTGCCTGAGCAACGTGCTCCACTACTGACCACGTCCATCCCCATGATCCGAGCTTCGTGCTGGGCCTACTACGACTAAGCCAAGGCGCACAAAACGCAACCAATTGGCGAGGAAAAACTGCTAATGGAAAAACGACTGGCTACTGACGAAACTGAATGTGTCTAGCGACACTTATCTGAAAAATGACTAAATTCAGAGAAGGGCGAGGGAGACAGGGTTTAAGCCAACACAGTATTCTCGGTGGCTTCAGCAAGTAGTAATGCAATAGGCTAATGTTTGATTAGTGAAATTTGTGCAGCAAATAGTAGTGTAGCAGGCCACGGTGTGTGATATTTGTAGTGCAATGGATGCTGAAATCTGTGTGTGCTATTTGTATGTGCAATGTGCAGGCTGTGTGCAACTTCATATGCAATTTCAGAATAGAATACTACTGTATCTAGCTCTGAATTACAAGAGATTATCAACACTTATATATTCAATGTACAAGTTCTGAATTAGAGTTGATTATGACCACTTTTTGTAAACATCCTTATATGTTTGTATTGTGTCCAAGAAGTTGTCATCTTTCCGAAGACAAAGTATGGGTTGAGTAAGCTGTTTGGTGTTGGAATCAGCGAGGTTGGTCATGTTGGTGGTATTCTCTTATGTGCACGCCTCTGAACACCCATCAAGGGGGAATGGTATGTTTCGATAATCCAATGATCAATTTCTGGTGGTACGTCATATTTTTCATGGTAATGATGGTGTGTTTCCTTTTAGTTTTTGTCATGGTACTACCTTGTTCCTAACTTTGAAAAAAGAACAGATCAAGAGCATTAGTGAAACAACCTCTATCCAAAGAGAAAGGGTTAATCATGGATCTTCATAACTGATGCAAAGAATCTTCTAACTGTTTAGTAGCTCTGAGAGATAATTAACCCATTTGAGGTTTGGATATGCAATTTATGCCCTATATAGTAAGCTAGAGGGCTCTTTCTGATTCTTTGTGTGTGTATAGATACGCAGGTTCTTAGCAATGAGCCGTTCTGGTTAATTCTTATGCATGTGGTTGCTATGCCTCTCTTAGTATTTCTGTGATTTTTCATGCATTTAGTTCTGCTTCCTATCCAAACATGGTGTTCAGTTCACTATCTTTTGTTGTGCACAATGCTTGGATATGCCCTACGGAGAATTCTCAAAATTCTTATTCTTTGAATTGTATAGCTTAGGAGCATTTGTTGTACGTAAGCACATACAGAAATAAGATTTTATCTACTTCTGAGGATATGGTGGTAGAAACAACAAGGAGCATGACCAGGATAGGATAGTACAGAGGGCTCTGCCAGTGCACTACATCACAGATGTCATCTGTAGGAATGATGGCATCAACTGTCATTTGCACGTTTACAGATTCACAATGGAGGTGAGATTGGTATATGCTTCGTCAGCACAAGTCCTATGTAACGAAGTTGGATAATATACGATTCCTTACGAAAGACTAATTTCGAGAATGCATCTTTTGTGAGATTAATAGCTAGCTTGATTTGGATGCTGTTGGAATTGTTTTATTCTTTTAGGTGTCATGATCTCTAGCGGTAGCTAGCCTGGTTTGGAGGTGTTGATCCTTCACATCACATTCGGAACCGTTTGCTCTTTGGTTACGATTTGGCTGCCATACAGCGGAATCTGGCTGAAAAAGGGAAACCAAACAGGGCCAAAAATTCTTCGCATTATTCAGGTATGCAGGAGAATAATGGAGTTGTTCGATCTGGAGTTTATTCCAAGGTGCAAAATTTACCAAAATGAACTATAATGCTAATGATTTTGTTCCATTTAATTTCTTGGGAGTTGTCGCACATTAAATTCTTGCCGCAATCCCTCTATAAATTTTTAGGCGTTCTGAATTTTGATGTAGCCATTCGTCTCATAGCTGCAATCGGAAGGCCAAATTCAAAGTTCGGTCTTTTTCTGGAAACTGAAACAGTGGCATATAGTATTTTCTTCCACTCTATTATATCCTCTTGTTTTCTAGAGAACTGATCATACCTATCTTGCTGGATTTGTTTATGATCTATGTTTTACTCTGGGTGTCTCTTGACAAAAATGGATATGAATGAGAGGCGCTCCAAGGAGCAAGAGAAATCATGTGTAAATACAAGTGCACTTTGATTTTTTTATGCCATTTATATAACTAAAATATTAATGATGGTTGTACATAGAGTTTTAGACCTGTGGCTCTTTTGTTTACATTTAATCATGTGTAAAACTTGGGAACATGTATGGATGGACAATACTATGTGGATTTGATCATTTTATTGACTAATTATACAGCGTATGAACTTATAGAGTTTAGAGTTGTTTATCCTGTTCTAATGCTGGAGTTAAAAGTTTCATGTAGCTAATGCCATCATCTTTATAATAGAGCGGCAACATACTCCGTAAGTTTTCACCCTACTCTAGGAAGCCATTTCATCAGTTTTTGGCTTCTGACACACTCGGAGCAACAAATTTTGTGCTGCTAATTGTTCTGTCCTCTCCGTTCTCTCTCTTTGCACTTACTTGTGATTTTTGCTTATGTCCGCGTACAGATTTCATCCAGGAAATTTAGTCCTAGGGACTTTGATATACAATGATACACCAAAGCAAGCAAAGAAGCCAAAAGAAGTTAAATGTTTTTACCTGCTGCTGGCATCCGATGAGCAGTTGCAGGTGTCAACCATAGGTAATTCTTGTAAGATACTTTCACATTTCTCTAATTTACTTAAGTAAATCTTCATTAGTTTGGCTTTAGGCGAAAATGCCTGCTTGAGAATTTAGGGAAAATTACATATTACCTTTAGAGCTTTCAGTTCATGAAGTAATTGACCTCGTTTTTGCTTGTTTATTCTGTAGTATTGTTATATGAAGTGAGAGTTGCATGTGCTTATCTGAAGCTTATACTAATAATGTGCCTCCCTAATTGTGGCTGATCTGGAGCTCATACCCATGTTGGGTGAGTATCTCCCTCTCTGTTTGTTGGGCTGTCGGCAGCTCCTTTTTGCTGCGTCTCTGTATACTATAACCACTATCCCTAAAATAAGTAAACTATAACCACACTCTTTGATCATATTATTTAGAAGAAAAAAGATTAGAGCTGCATTTATTCATATTAATGTAGACTGGGCCTGATCCAAGAAATAGAAGACTTGTACATTGATTGCATCCACCGATAAAATCCCAAATGTGTGTGGGCAAGACTATCTTCGTCTTTTCATAATATAAAAAATAGTAGGTAAGCAATCTGTTGCTGGTTCAGAATTTGATAAGGTTGAAAACTTTGTATGAAAATCTTTGTAATTCTTTTGAGTTGTGGAAGAGACAACTGGGATGACTTCGATAATATTCACTGGATGGTGGAGAACGAAAAATAAATAAGGTGGGGCGGCTCTAAAGCATAAAAAAATTCCAATGGAAAACCAATAGTTCATGCACACTAAAATGCACACAAATACTTTTTAAAATCATGCTATTGTCTGGTCATTTTCTCAAAATGACACTAAAATTTGAATAATAATTACTTCTCTCCTTTGTCTTCGTCTGAACAGTAATACTTATTCACAGATTTTGCTAGCTTGCTTCAAAAATTATTAATCCTGTTATGGTGTGGTTGCCTATTACTCAAGATGATTTCACATTAGCTTCAGAGGACATGTATGTTGCGTATCCTTTGCCTACTGAGCACACACAGAAATTTTTCTATCGATATCGTTAACTGAAACATATTCCATTTTTTATCAATCGGTGGATTTGACTAATATAGATATATTATAAGAGATATTATTCACGTACCATTTTCTTATTTCGAGTAAGCTTGAAACTGATGGTCTCAGTTGGTTTGTGTATTGACTTTCTTTAGAGCCTGAATCTACAGAAACTAAGTAGAGGGCCGCCTTTTGTGCAGGAATTTGCAGCAGGTCTGATCCCTTGCGCGTGCTCCTCCGCTTGCCCTCTCGACCCTCCCCTTGCTCATCGCCATCCATTTTATTCAGAGTGTAGATGGCGGGCAAAACACCTAAGCTCCAGGTGAGCTCCTACTCCATCCTGTAGGTGTCGTAATTTGTATGATGTTTCGTTATTAAGTTTTGCAATCTAATGCCTTGCTCTACTGTTTTTATTTTTAATCTCAACATTTCGAATTTTATCGGTCAGAGGTTACTTGAATGATTCATGGTAATTGGAATGTGGGGGGTCTCAAAGAATTTTTATAAATAAAAATCCAAATATCAACGTTTTCTAATCTCGCTCGATGGTTGAGGTCTTATATAGAACATCATCGGTATAATGATGTTGAAAGCAACCTGCCAACATCATTTTCTCCGGAACATTGAGAACCGATAGGATTCTATGTGTATTTACACTGACATTCTCTCTCCTTCGACTAACTGAACATTGAATTAATGTTGTACATCCATCCTACTTCATATGAGCAGCGCTCATGTTTCGAAAAAATAAATAGTGTGAGTTTACTATTAAAGTGGATGTCTTGTTTCTCCAGGAATGAGCTTAAAAAACACATGAGCTACTGTGACTAGGTGGCCACTTGATTAGGTGTGTTTTATGTTCTGTAACATGTTAGCCGTAGGCAGTATTTTTGGACTGAGACTTGCTCCTGTTGTTTGTTTCAGATATTCAGTCTAAGATCTAAATTTCACCAATATGTCTTTTGTTTACATTTCCTGATGTGTTTTAGATGAACAGAATCACTTGTGTTTATATGGATAGTAGCTACTTTTACTTCAGCACATAAAGAACAAAATCTGTATGAGTATTTTTTAAAGCATTTCTACATAAGCAAAACATATCAAGGGCGGTATGCTGGAATAAAATCATATATACAAATTTGTTTCTAGAGCAAGGATGAAAAGCACTCCATACACACTCACAAGGATGATGATCCATCTGTTTCTAGGATGGTGGGACTTGAGGTCAAACTGCACAGGTTTACATTCAACTTCGCTTGTTGATATTTCTGACATATACTTGATGGAATATACATAAATATGTGTTCTTTCTTATAGGTATGCACCAGATTCAAGGATCAGCTACTTGATGAAATATACAGGAGACTCTCCTACTCAACATTACCTTAAAAAAGAATCAAGGATCAGTTCAATGGGAATTGGAATGATGAAAACACTTGTTTGAGCACATCTGATCCTCATAATAGCATATTTTTAATAAATCACTGTAGTCAAATCACTTTTTTTTTTATAATTTCTATAGTAAAATCACTTACTATTGTGTATAAGTGCCATTAAGGATAATCCTAGATCCGCGGGATAGTTTGGAAGTTATACCCAAGGCATTATAATTGCTCTATATTATTATTAATTTCGTATATCATCACCTTAGACTACTCGAACTGTCGGCCATGCTTTGTGATTAAACAATTCTTGACTGATTAAATCCATTTCAAGTGTAATGCAAGTGTTGAATTGTGATCCATGAACAGCAAGCCCATTTGGGGAATGTATTTGAACAATGACCCAAGCAGTCGCACAAGTGGATCTGCACATATTATTATCAAGGTATCGTCTCATCTTTCAATTTTCTTTGCCACTCTAAAATAATCGGTTTTCTCTTTCATGTGAGCATTTTGATTTTTTTTCTAGAAGCTTGACAAGAAAACTGAAAACAAATAATTAGAGAAGATTAACCGGGCGGGAGGAGAGGGAAGAAGGGATAAAGAGAAAAGAAATACATAGTAAAGTTATATTGATTAAAGAGTTCTAGCAATGCATCTGCTTCTAACTATATATAAAGATCTTGCATGTGATTAACCGGGCGGGAGGAGATGGAAGAAGGGCTTGGCCACTTGGATCGTGAGATGACTATTCGGTTGACCATTTGTGCTATCTATTCAATGTCATGCATCATAGAAACAAAGATTAGTTTTGTTGTTGTGGATTTTGCAGGAAAACAGAGTAGGTCATGGTGGATGAAGAGAACATTAACCGACAGACTTTTCGGTAAAAAAACTGGCTGCCTTGATTAGTTTATTTCTTATCAATTAAATTTGTATGTGAAGTACAAAAAGTTGATAATTGGGACAGAATTATGACTTTTACTATGTACCATTTTCATATATTCCTCAACAACACGTCTAGATTCATGTAGATAATAATTTGAACATGTCTAGCAATTTACATGTCTTCTGGGCAAGCTAAGCTATTTTCTTGATGATCCAAGCAGGTTGCTGATCAAATATAAGATATGTAATTTTCTGGTTCAGTAATAAACGGGCAATTCAACTTATGGCTGGGGCAGCCTGATTTCCTCCTACACACGCCCGCTAGCAGCAGCAGTTACGACCAGGCGGTTGCGGAAGGTGATAGGTGTGGTGGTCGGCGGTGCCTGGGCTATTGATGTTCGATTTGAGAGGAAGAAGAGAGATTGGCTGCTGATTTTGGGAGGAAGAAGAGAGATTGAGCGTGCTGTTGCTGCCGTGTGTGGTCTTGGGAGAGGAATAAAAGAGAGTAGTAGAGAGCTTTAGAGAGATAGCAAAGGATTGAGAGGCTACTCCTATTTGTATTGCTGTCGATGCTTGCACAATGCCATTGCTTATTATACTGTGTTATTCATCTTTGAAAAAAACAATCATTTTCTCCCTTCAATAGTTTAGTCATGACTTAGGTTTACTTACTAGCCTCTCTTCATAATTATTTTTGGATTAAATTTAGCTTTTTAAAAAGTTGCAAAGAATAGGACTATTTCATGCATCCCGGCAGATATGGTTGCTATCCACCCGGAAAGGAATAAGATAGCATCCATGTTGTCGTCCCTTGTTGTTAGTTTGCATTCCTATTTACTTTGTGTGCCATTCCTTAATGCATGAATCAGTTGTAGTGTGGATGGGATTGACTTGTTATTTTGTTCAGTTTGTAAAAGGGTTGCTCTGTGCAAATTCTTAACACAGTCATCATAATTGCATTTATAGCAACTACCTATTATTGAAATGATAGATGGCTCCAAGATTATGGTTGTACTATGCTAAATTGCTAATTGCTATTACTAGGAATAAATACTCATGTATCTCTAAAAAGACTACTAATGTACTCCCTCCGTAAACAAAATGAAATTTATTTATGAACCGATTGTAATATTAGCTCGGGTGAAGAATAACTTATACTCCACCCTGGGTGATGAATAGTATTACCATGTATATATAGTGTGTGTTGTGTGTGTGTGCTTCTGACATGTCGTTTAATTATCTATTTGGTTTATTCACTAATATCTGATTGAATCAGGCATGTGCGCGCGAGGAGGGAAGAGGAGAGAACCATTGACATTTTTCATGCTCTAGACGAACATTTTTATGCATAGCTTTCTTTTCCATAAGAACACATGAGTGTGGAGCTGTCGTTGTAGAGCCTGGGATGAAGGGTGGGTCCATTATAGAACCAGGAGGTACTAGCACTAAGATGGGAAGGTGGTTGCCGCCCTTATCCCTTGCTGCTGGCCGGCCACGGCGATATTGATCACCGGCTCACTTAACATACAAGTTGATGGATTTGGTGATAAGAGTGAGCGGGACGGAGGTTGGGTTTGGTATGTTTACTTACAAATTTGCATTCTTGGCTTTGGGGGCGCCACAGGCGGCGCAATACCTCCTCCCTCTTGATGGCAGTGGTGAAAACACACGGACACGGGGGAGGGGATCATGGCGGAGAGCGGGGCAGGCATTACAGGGGACTCCTCCTTAGCGGTCTATGAGGAAGTATGGTGTGAAGGAGAGAGGGTGTCATGGTGAAAGTGAGGCGGACGTCACCCACTACGGCGGGAAACAGAACGGAAAGGGGAGGGTCCGACGAGAAAAGGAGAGGGTGTGTTGTGGTGGTGGGGTTTTGCGTTGGTTTCACATGTTGGAGATAACATCACGAATAGTCTGGATAGCAACATTTCTTTCTTACATATGGGCCGGATTTGGGGCACCCGGACTATCAAGACGGTTATAGTAGCCCATTTGATGTCCGAACACATTCGGACGTACGAGGAAAAAAAATAAGCTTTGACGTTGAATACGACTTTAATTGTTTCTCTGATTCATTCATATGCATTGTTGTCTGTAGCAGCCCGTAGCAACACATGGGCATTCTACTATTATTTTTGCATGATGGGTATGAGTTGAGAAAACAGTTTTTATTATACTTGCTCAAGCATCGTGCGAATGAAGAAAAAAACTTTCTTGATATTGTGCGAGAATTTCTTAAGCGCATCAAGTAGATTTGAATAATTTGTAATATATTTTTAGTTGGATCATCGATTTATGTGTATACATCGTCAATTTGCCTTTTTGTTATGAGTTTACATTACAAGTGAAGTAGACTTCAATTATTATGCAATTGTGTCCATGCTATATTGTTTCTTCCTCTGATATTTTACATGGATTATTTTATATACCTTCAGCAATATATTTCAGAAGCCCGTGGCAACGCACGGGCATACTACTAGTGTAAATAAAGATTGAGTTCACAACAGTACCAAAAGTGGTGATTTATTTTCTTATACTAATGGAGCTTACGAGATTTTCTGTTGAGTTTTGTGTTGTGAAGTTTTCAATTTTTGGGTAAGGATTTGATGGACTATGGAATAAGGAGGGGCAAGAGCCTAAGCTTGGGGATGCCCAAGGCACCCCAAGGTAATATTCAAGGATAACCAAGATCCTAAGCTTGGGGATGCCCCGGAAGGCATCTCCTCTTTCGTCTTCATCTATCGGTAACTTTACTTGAGGCTATATTTTTATTCACCACATGATATGCGTTTTGCTTGGAGCGTCTTGTATGATTTGAGTCTTTGCTTTTTAGTTTGCCACAATCATCCTTGCTGTACACACCTTTTGAGAGGTACACGCATGAATCGTGATTTATTAGAATACTCCACTACTAGAAAAAAGGCTGTTAATGGCGCACTAGTTTTTGCTATTAATGGCGCACTATAGGTGCGCCACTATTAACACGCCACTAGTAACAAATAGTAATGACGCACCTCTGGTGCGCCATTAGTATCCCAGATAATAGTGGCGCACCACATAATGCGCCATTACTATGCCTAGAAGTGCGCCATTACTATCTGACTTAGTAATGGCGCACCACATAACAAATTTTTTTTCAGATTTTTTTTCAATTTTTTTTTACAGATTTTTTTCCTTTTTTTCTTAATCTCGGGTCACTATGGCTTAATCTCGGGTCAATATGCTTAATCTCAAGTCAAATCGCACTCCGTGGTCAAACTTCCCGGAAGGACACCCATCCTCACACTACTCCAGCCCCAGCACGCTTAACTTCTCAGTTCTATCCAACCCCAGCACCAGCTCACTTAACAGGCACTTGTTGATATATCTATCATATCAATCCTATTAAACCTTGTTGATGTCTAGGACTTTGTTCATGTTCATGAGTGTGATGAAATTTTGAAAAAATATTCCAAACTTCCTGGTCATATTACGTATCATATTTTGAACATTTTTTCCAAAAAAAAATTCGAAACCATTTTTTTCTGTTACTAGTGGCGCACCTAGCAAATGGTGCGCCATTACTAAGTTTGAAATTTTTTCCATTTCCCCCTCTAGATCTTAAAAGCCCCGTATCTTTTATTCTATTAGGTTTTTGGGGATTCTAAAAATCTTCAACGGGGATCCCCCTGTTGAATTCGGATGTAACTTTTTGAGTAGATGATTTTTCATATAAAAACTTTTTAATCCGAGTTCGTATGCAAAAGTTGTGCCCATTTTACTAAATTCCAGAGAGATTTTGCAAATAAAGTCGAAATTCATATTTGTAAATTTTCCCAACAACTAGACCACATATCACATGGGAAACTTATTTTTTTTGACATTTCCATCATTTTCTTTTATTTTTTTAAAACTGAAAAGGCGGTCCCAACATTAATTTGTTCACCCACCGTTTTCTATTTTCTCGAGAGAAGCCACTAGTGAAACCTATGGCCCCCAGCTCTCTTCTTTATTATATTTGCCTTTGCGATCTATTTTCTTTTGCTTTTATTTTCAGATCTATTAAACAAAAAACACAAAAATACCTTGTTGCACTTTATTTTATTTGGCGTTCGATCTATCAATATTTACAACTCTCTCTCGTCCGTTTGCCAATTTTTGGTGCCGTTACTCGAAAGGGATTGACAACCCCTTTTACACGTTGGGTTGCGAGTATTTGTTATTTGAGTGCAGGTGCTGGTCATATAGTGTTGCGTGGTTCTCCTACTGGTCCGATAACCTTGGTCTCATCACTGAGGGAAATACCTACCGTCGCTGTGCTGCATCATCCCTTCCTCTTTGGGGAAATACAGACGTAGTTCTAGCAGACATCAATGTCACTCTTGATTCATTGCACATCCCGGTACACCGTCGGAGGCATTCATATAGAGTCATATTTTGTCCTAGCATCGAGTTGTAATTTTTGAGTTGCAAGTAAATAAAAGCGTGATCTTCATTATTAGAGCATTGTCCCATGTGAGGAAATAAAAAAGGAGAGAAAAGGCCAAAATAAAAAAGGAAGGCCCAAAAAAATGGAAAAAAGAGAAAAAAATGAGAGAAAAAGAGAGAAGGGGCAATTACTATCCTTTTTTTCCACACTTGTGCTTCAAAGCAGCACCATGATCTTCATGATAGAGAGTCTCCTATGTTGTTACTTTCATATGCTAGTGGGGATTTTTCATTATAGAACTTGGCTTGTATATTCCAACGATGGGTTTCCTCAAATTGCCCTAGGTCTTCATGAGCAAGCAAGTTGGATGCACACCCACTTAGTTTTCTTTTTTGAGCTTTCATAAACTTATAGCTCTAGTGCATCCGTTGCATGGCAATCCCTACTCACTCACATTGATATCTATTGATGGGCATCTCCATAGCCCGTTGATACGCCTAGTTGATGTGAGACTATCTTCCTCTTTTTGTCTTCTCCACAACCACCATATTCTATTCCACCTTTAGTGTTATGTCCATGGCTCACGCTCATGTATTGCTTGAAAGTTGAAAAGGTTTGAGAACATCAAAAGTATGAAACAATTGCCTGGCTTATCATCGGGGTTGTGCATGATTTGAATGTTTTGTGTGATGAAGATGGAGCATAGCCAGACTATATAATTTTGTAGGGATAAGCTTTCTTTGGCCATGTTATTTTGAGAAGACATAATTGCCTTGTTAGTATGCTTGAAGTATTATTGTTTTTATGTCAATATTAAACTTTTGTTTTGAATCTTATGGATCTGAACATTAATGCCACAATAAAGAAATTACAAAGATAAATATGTTAGGTAGCATTCCACATCAAAAAATTTGTTTTTATCATTTACCTACTCGAGGACGAGCAGGAATTAAGCTTGGGGATGAGTGATACGTCTTCAATGTATCTCTAATTTTTGATTGTTGCATGCTATTATATTATCTATTTTGGATGTTTTATATGCATTAATATGCTATTTTATATTATTTTTGGGACTAACCTATTAACCTAGAGCCCAGTGCCAGTTTCTGTTTTTTCCTAGTTTTTGAGTTTCGCAGAAAAGGAATACCAAACGGAGTCCAAACGGAATGAAACCTTCGCGATGATTTTTCTTGGACCAGAAGACAACCAGGAGACTTGGAGATGAAGTCAGAGGAGCCACGAGGTGGCCACAAGGATGGAGGGCACGCCCAGGGGGGTAGGGCGCGCCTCCCACCCTTGTGGGCCCCCCATGACCCTCCTGACCTAATTCTTTCGGCTATATATATATTCCCAAATATCCCCAAACCACCAGAGGCATCCACGAAAACACTTTTCCTCCGCCGCAACCTTCTGTACCCGTGAGATCCCATCTAGGGACCTTTTCCGCACCCTGCTGGAGGGGGATTCGATCACGGAGGGCTTCTACATAAACTCTATTACCCTTCTGATGAAGCGTGAGTAGTTTACCACAGACCTACGGGTCCATAGCTAGTAGCTAGATGGCTTCTTCTCTCTCTTTGATTCTCAATACCATGTTCTCCTCGATGTTCTTGGAGATCTATTCGATGTAATACTTTTTTGCGGCATGTTTGCCGAGATCCGATGAATTGTGGATTTATGATCAGCTTATCTACGAATATTGTTTGAATCTTCTCTGAATTCTTTTATGCATGATTTGATATCTTTGTAATTCTCTTCGAACTATCGGTTTGGTTTGGCCAACTAGATTGGTTTTTCTAGCAAGGGAGAAGTGCTTAGCTTTGGGTTCAATCTTGCGGTGTCCTTTCCCAGTGACAGTAGGGGCAGCAAGGCACGTATTGTATTGTTGCCATCAAGGATAAAAAGATGGGGTTTTCATCATATTGCTTGAGTTAATTCCTCTACATCATGTCATCTTGCTTAATGCGTTACTCCGTTCTTTATGAACTTAATACTCTAGATGCATGCTGGATAGCGGTCGATGTGGGGAGTAATAGTAGTAGATGCAGAATCATTTCGGTCTACTTGACACGGACGTGATGCCTATATTCATGATCATTGACTTAGATATCGTCATAACTTTGCGCTTTTCTATCAATTGCCCTGCAGTAATTTGTTCACCCACCGTATTATTTGCTATCTTGAGAGAAGCCTCTAGTGAAACCTATGGTCCCCGGGTCTATTTTCCATCATATAAGTTTCTGATCTACTATATTGCAATCTTTTACTTTCGGATCTATAAACCAAAAATACCAAAAATATTTACTTTATCGTTTATCTATCTCTATGAGATCTCACTTTTGCAAGTAACCGTGAAGGGATTGACAACCCCTTTATCGCGTTGGGATCAAGTTGCTTGATTGTTTGTGCAGGTATTCGGTGATTTGTGCGTTGTCTCCTACTGGATTGATACCTTGATTCTCAAACTGAGGGAAATACTTATCTCTACTTTGCCGCATCACCCTTTCCTCTTCAAGGGAAAAAACAACACAAGCTCAAGAAGTAGCAGTGAGCCAGCATGGGCCGGGTCCGACGTGGCGGGCGTGCCTGGGCGCGCTCGGGCGCCCCCATATCCGCCCCATATTTGGGCTCGATATGGGGGGTGCCGGTCAGCCCGGGCATTTCAGGCCCGTTTGAGGCGTCCGTCTAGGTCGAAAAAACGTGACCGGTCAGTGACCGAGCAGCCCGCCCGGGCGTATGAGGCGGGTTTGAGAGGTTCTGCTGTAGATTCTCTTATACCTCTGTTTCAAAACATTTGTCCTACACGCACATGTAAGAGCCGGAGGACTATTGTGACGCTTGATGGAGTCGTATTATTCATGTTTTTTTTCATCTTCTGGGCAATCAGCGAGAGCTCTACCTTTCTATATAAAAGAAGAGAATTGATTAGATTTTTTTGACCAGTTAGTAAGGAAAGTTGGCCGAACCGATTAGGGCTGCAAACGAGTCGAGCTCGAGCGAGTTGGAGTTGGCTCAGCTCAACTCATATGAAAATTCGAGCGAGCTCAAACTGAGCGAAGCTCATGATCGACCTGTAGAACATGACTCGTGCTCAGCTTGTAACGATCTCGAGTCGATCTCGAGCTAGTTTCGAGCTAAATAAGATGGTAAAAATTATAAAACTAGGAATGAAAAACAAAAAAAAGGCGAATATACTAGGAACCTTTGTCAAAAATATAGGATATTTAACACATAGTCGACCACGTGCCATAATTAGACCTAAATCTTCTCTGCACTTAATTAAGTTTCCATATTCATTGGTAAAAATAAAATGGAAAAAAATTATGAACAACATATATGGTAACAAATTATCTTATTTCCATTTAATATATGGCATGATCATTTAACATAATGATATTTTGTCGAGCTATCGAGCTAAAATTGAGCGACCAACATTGGCTCAAGATCGGCTCGTTTCTCGGTCGATCTACACAAAGTGTTCAAACTCAGCTCGTTTCTTTTAGAGTCGATCTCGAGTCGAGTCAAAAAACGAGTCGATCTCGAGCGGCTCACGAGCTTCGAGCTTTTCTTGCAGCCCTAGAACCGATACAACAGAGAAATACACACCAGCCAAAGGTCGCGTACCAATCGAGCTGACGACTCCGCCTCCAAGCGATCAGAGTCGATACCCTATAACACAACCTGGAGCCGCCGCTCCGCTTACAAAGAACATATACACAATGGCCACGAGGTCGCGCACCAGCCGAGCCATCAACTCTACCACTCAGGTGACCAGAGCCAACATCCTACAAACAACTCTGGAGCCGCCATCCTGGCTTCTACGCCGTCCCCAAGGTCGTGCACTTACCTAGACGATGACCAAACTACGAGAAAACACGCAGCACTACCATCCGGCAGAAGACTAGACCTCCAAACACGAGGCACCCCCATGGAATGACCGACTGGTACCGCCGCCGCTCGCTCCGACCAAAGCTGAAACTTAGGTTTTCACCCGGAGAGATCTAGACCCGAATGATAGGGAGGTGAAGGGGCTCCTTGAAAACACCTCCAAAGAGGGCAACGACATCCTAGGACACCGTCGTCGCCGGCATCAACCGAAGTTGGTGCGAGGGTATTCACCTGGAGCTCACCATACCCCATATCATAGCGTCATGTCCAGCCAATTACCGAGCCACAATAGCCATGCTTCTCCAACAGCCTGCCGCCACCATCAACAACCACCACCGGAGCCAAGACATCGAGTGAAGGATAGGGAAAGAGGACCACCACAACACCTTCAACATGGATATCGTTGCAGAAAGCCAGCAGTGCTGCAGCCTCCGGGCACAGCTGGAGAAGGATTTCTCCTGTCCTACACCATACTCCAGCAACCCTGGATCTGCAAGTTCACCGCCGCCACACCACCAAAAGCAGCGGACACCGTAACCTCCCTAGAGACAGAACAACATGCAGTAATGAACGAACGGTGTCGGCTACTCCTATCTGGTCTTGTTTTGTTTACTTTGAGTACAAAGATCAAACCAAAACCAGTGACCTTGATTTTATGGACCTAACTAGCTTGTTGGCAAATTTACGAGAACGTACAGATGGCCCAATTCAGCATGTAGATGTCTTGCAATTCAATATTGAAATTGGATCCCAATTTCACAAGATATTTGTAGTGAGTCCCATTGTCTTTGTTGTATTTGTATGGTCATGTTTAGTTAGGGCCCGAGTATCATTTACTAATGCAGTCTGCATCAAAAGGTTTGGACCGAGTGATTCTAAGAATATGACCGAAATACGCTTGGATTTGACTTTGTTTTTATTCCACCCACAGTTCATGACTCACCCCAACAACAAAAATGGAATCATAAATAAATTTCTATAGCAATCCGAAACGGAGTTTTAGACTTGTTACAATTAACCCAATTCTTCCAAATTAAGAGATCACCTCATAGTGGTCCTTGCTTGATCGTGATTTGTATTAGAGAGTGGTCATTTAACAGCTGATCTGAACAGTCATTGCAGAAAGGATGTCGAGTTGCACACATCCTCTACCTGCGCCAGTGGTTCATCATTGGCATGACCCTTGTCCGTGAAGTGCATCACATAACACAAATCATAGGTGGGAAAAAATTATTGGAGTTCTCTCCTTCACATTGCTCATCACACTCATTGTTTTCTTTCTTATCTCTCTCATGACTTCTCTAATTTTAGTGATGACGAGATTGATTTATTTTTTTTGCTTGTTCGGCAGGTCTGTTGCACTCGCACTCGAATATATATGTGATTTCTTACCAAATAAAATACTCAAACCTTAAATAGATCACCAAGTTTTTTGAAGGATTTACATGTTGGTTGCTACTCGTCTGTTAAGACGGGCCCATAGTGTGTACTACCACACACTAGTATCATACACATGCCACTAGAGTATGCTTTTTTTTGGGATCACTAGAGTATGATATTACCCCTTCCCCCAATGCATATTATCATTCACTAGTATCATACTGTCACAAATTTAATTCATTTCTTGAATCTCAATATAAAATCATGGTTAGGATATATTTCTTATTAATATTTTTTTGTTTGATGCGCTACGATACTGTATCATCCTTGTCTCTTGTTGATGCAACTTCTGAGGGGAAAAGAGGGTGAGTTTAGTTCTAGACTCATCCTAGCTAAATCCATCATGCTTGTTACATGACATCTAGAGGCTTCCATGTGTATAACCAAGGTAGGCAACAACGCACATGTGTACTGATGAGAAAATAGGCAGTTTTTGGATTAAATTAATCCATGAATGAATCATGAGCATGACATGGACAGCATTGATAACACACTGATTACGATCTAACAGAGCATGTACTACACACATAGTAGAAACATCTACGCATATTGCTAGTACTGCTACAACAGAAAGAAACACGAGAGGGATAAACGATGTATACCCTCCAATCGGCCACGCGGCGGCGGTGGCGGTGGCAGTAGCCGCGGCATCCTCAGCGGCCTTCTTGTCGGCCTCGGCCTTCTCAGCGGCGGCACGGTCGGCGTCGGTCGACATGGTGATGACGAAGGTGGTGCGGACGTAGATGAACAGAAGCGAGCAGTCGCGTAGTCGCTACCCAAAAACCTAATCGCCCCTCTCCCGTACAGGATCCGGAGAGGCGGGGTTTCGGAGGCCTGCTCTCCCGTCAACCGTGTACGCGGTGAACGGGACGGAGTCGCCGGCGGCAGCAGCAGCAGAGGAACAACGTGGGCGTGGAGGCGGAGATGGAGATGCGTTCTGTTTTCGCGGCGGCTAGGGTTGGCAGCGCCCCACATATATATATGTGCGGCCGCGCATGGAGAGACGTGGGCTGAACCCACATCCAATTCGGTAGCCCATGATCCGACGTCTCAGATCGTGGCCCTACCTGTCAAAGACTCTCCGTTCCTGACCGGCAAAAAGAAGCGCATAGGAGTGAGCTCGGCTTGGCTCAATCCCGCAACCCGCGGCGCGTCGTGACGAGGCGTGGCGTGGCGTGGCGAGGCTAGCGAAGGAGGAGGAGGAGTGCGCGAGGGCTTCTTTTCTTCTCAAGCTCCAATAGCATGAGGGAGAGAATCCCTTATAAACCACTCCAACTCTCCTTCCACTTCTGGGGTGGGACTAAACTTCCCACCACCTTGTCATGCCACCTACATGGGCCCTTAGAGATTAAATCTGAAATTGTCATATGGGCTCTAGGCCCATCTCATATTCCAACAATCCCCCACCAGATCTCAGGGGCCCACTTGTCCTTTGTTCCAAACGCTGTTTTGATATACCAGCATCTCAGTGGAGACCGATTAAGGTTGAGCTCCACCTAGACCAAGTAGTTACACTCCTTCACAACTGAACAATGGACTATGCCTTGAATTGTCAGTTTGGCATCAAAAAGTTTCACCACAAATCTCACTGATACGAGGTTGCCGAAGGCCGACCCCTCGGGTGGAGCATATTAGTCACACTCCTGGCCTGTTCATGAGCTTGCTAGAGATCACCCCAATCTCATAGACTGTGACCAGCAGTCGGGCTCATATAGGTGTGTTCCTCCAAAGATCGCTCTGTAGGATAGCATCTTGCTTATACATATAAGCCTTGGAACACATTAAGATAGTAGTCATCCTTCCATATAGTTTCCGAGAGTATCGCATCTCCAACGGAGTGGGTTAGTAAAGTTACTCTCCTCAGTTCATGTCGGAGTAAATAGCCACGGGTAGCCTAACCGACTCCCCCTGGCTTCTCAAGAAATTATCAGGCCATTTGAGCCTTCAAGCATCCGAGGCACAGGGCCGCCTTCCCCCTGCCGGCTGTCCCAGGGGCCGACTCTCAGAAGGCAACCCATTCCCAGAAACCTCCCCCAAGATAGCTACGAGATGGCCGACTCCAGGAAGCCGGCACCAAAAGGACCGACTCCCAAAAAGCCGGCCATGAAGAACGCCGACTCCCAAGAGCCGGCCATGAAGAACACCGACTCCAAGAAGCCGACCAAGACCGCACCCACCAAAACTACGCCCACATAACGGAGATAAGACGGGGCGTGGCCACGATGCAGCCCACTACCCCTGAATCCCGAAGCAGGCATGGCCACAGGACGCCGTACGGGTCAGCCATCTCCCGCCCGGCGCGGCATTGTAGCCATGTTGGCCTCGACGTCATCCACGACAGACGCCAGTACGGCCCGCGGGTGGCGGGCCCCTTTAGCCAGAGAGACGCTCGAAGGCAGCCCGGACTCCCCTAGTCGGCCGGGGGCGTAGCCGGCCCCCAGAAGCCGGCTACCCCCTCCCTCGAAACATGTGCCACAGTATGGAGACAAGACGAGGTAAGGCTACAGTGAGAGCCCACAAGGCGGCACACTGTAGCCACGCTTACCTCGACAAAGCCCTCGTCATCAGGGGCGAGGCTACAGTAACCAGCCACCGACAAGACCCCCAGGCGGTGGGGCCGGCCTGTCGACCAAGAGGCCGGCAGCCGGCGGGACCCACCAGTCGGCGGGCCCCAATGGCCGGCGGAGAAGCTGGCGAACACGGACACTGACGGCTGGGACCCGCGCCCAGCCGGATTACAAATTGTACCCCCGGGGGGTAGGCCTATATAAACCCCCCGGGGCACCCATGCAAAGGGTTGGTCTCATAGAGTTACACACACACCATATAGAGAGGAAAGTGAGAGCTAGCCTTGCTCTTCTTCTCCCTCGAATACGACAGCTCAAGGAGCACTTGTAGCTACTCATTTCGATCTAGTGATCATGCGGAGACCCCGCAGAGCAGGACTAGGGGTGTTATCTCCACGGAGAGCCCCGAACCTGGGTAAGATTCGCCGGCGTGCATGTCTTCGCCTCATCCCGTTTCCAGGCACCGGCGACGTCTTACTGGCTCCCACAATGATAAGCCACCCGCTGGCATATGTCGCACCTACCACCCGATAGTTCACCGCTGGCTTGTTTTCCCAGGTCCTACTTCACGGGATCTCCGATCACATAGGTTGGGTTACTACCATGGCAACTCATGTGGGTCTCATACCCATCTCCCTTGATGCGCTATCTATCACAACACGTGATAGCCCTTTAGTGAAGGGATCTGCCAGATTCTTAGATGTTTGGATATAATCCAATGCTATCACTTCGGAGTTTCTCAATTTTCTGACAGCTTTCAATCTCATTCTTATGTGTTTGTTGGACTTCATGTTGTCCTTTGAACTCTTCACTTTGACAATAACTGTTTGATTGTCGCAGTTCATAAGGATGGCCGGAACCGGCTTCTCAACCACGGGCAAGTCCATCAACAGATCTCGAAGCCATTCTGCTTCGCCACCCGATGTGTCTAATGCTGTTAATTCTGCTTCCATTGTCGATCTTGTTAAGATCGTTTGCTTGCAAGACTTCTAGGAAACAGCACCACCTCCAAGAGTAAACATATACCCAGTTGTGGCCTTCATCTCATCAGCATCAGAGATCCAATTCGCATCACTATACCCTTCAAGTACCGACGGGTATCCAGTACAGTGAAGTCCATAGTTCATAGTACCTTTCAGATAGCGCACAACTCTCTCAAGAGCATGCCAATGTACATCACCCGGTTTGGAAACAAATCGGCTCAGTTTTCTAATAGCAAATGCGATGTCAGGCCTCGTTGCGCTCGCTAGATACTGGAGTGAACCAACAATCTGAGAGTATCTCAATTGATCTATAGCTGTGCCTTTAGACTTTCGAATCAACACACTAGAATCATATGGTGTTTGAGATGGTTTGCAGTCCGAATATCCAAAGCGACTTAACACCTTCTCGACATAATGGGATTGCAGAAGTGTAATCCCACCCTCATCATCTCTCAATAGCTTGATGTTCAAGATAACATCAGCCACTCCAAGGTCCTTCATCTCAAAGTTCTAAGATAGGAAAGTCTTAACCTCCTCGATCAACTTGAGATTAGTCCCAAATATCAGTATGTCATCAACATACAAACACAGTATAACTCCTTCGCCCCCACCATAGCGATAGTATACACATTTGTTGGCCTCATTAACAACAAAGCCAACAGATGTCAACGTTTCATTAAACTTGTCATGCCATTGCTTAGGCGCTTGTCTCAGGCCATACAAAGATTCACCAACTTACACACCTTTCCTTCCTGACCATCTATCACAAAGCCATCAGGCTGTTGCATATAGATTTCCTCCTTTAGCTCTCCGTTCAGGAAAGCCGTCTTAACATCCATCTGATGAATGAGAAGACCATGCGAGGCCGCCAACGAGAGTAATACTCGAATGGTGGTCAGTCTGGCCACAGGTGAATAAGTGTCGAAGAAATCTTCTTCTTCTTCTTTCTGGGCGTAGCCCTTGGCCACAAGCCTAGCCTTGTACTTTTCTATCGTACCATCGGGCCTAAGCTTCTTCTTGAACACCCACTTGCATCCCAATGGTTTGCAACCATAAGGACGTTCAGTAAGCTCCCAAGTCCCGTTAGCCATGATGGAATCCATCTCGCTACAGACCGCATCCTTCCAGTAGTCAGCTTCTGGAGATGCATACGCTTCTGAAATAGAAGTGGGATTATCCTCCACGAGGTATATGAAGAAATCATCACCAAAGGTCTTTACAGTCCTTTGTCTCTTGCCCCTACCAAGGGTTTCCTCATTATCCTCCTCAGGATTTTCATCATGTGTTTGTTTATAATATTCCATCGGAATGGCAGGTTCAGGAGTCTCCTCAGATTCCTGTCTAGAAGTGCTTTGTACATCTCTCATAGGGAAAATGTCCTCAAAGAATGTAGCATCCTTAGACTCCATGATTGTACCGACCTTCATGTCAGGTACCTCAGATTTCACTACTAGAAATCTATAGCCAACACTATTCATAGCGTAGCCCAAATTAACACAGTCCACGGTCTTTGGTCCAAGCTTACGCTTTTTGGGGATCGGCACATTAACTTTCGCCAAGCAGCCCCAAGTACGTAAGTACGAGAGTGTTGTCCTTCTCTTGGTCCACTTCTCATAAGGAGTGATCTCGTTATCCTTTGTCGGAACTTTATTCAGGACATGACATGATGTCATTATAGCCTCCCCCCACCATGCCTTGGATAAACCCGATGTATCTAACATGGCGTTAACCAAATCAGTTAGAGTACGGTTTTTCCGCTCGGCAACCCCGTTTGACTGGGGTGAGTAGGGAGGCGTCCTCTCGTGAATAATGCCGTGTTCCGCACAAAAGGCATCAAACTCTTTCGAGAAGTACTCTCCACCACGATCTGATCGGACTCGTTTAATTTACTTTTCAAGTTGATTCTCAACTTCTGCCTTATAGATTTTGAAGTAGTGTAGAGCCTCATCTTTAGTATTTAACAGATACACATAGCAATATCTAGTGGAATCATCTATCAAAGTCATGAAATATTTCTTTCCACCTTTAGTCAACACACCATTCATCTCACAAAGATCAGAATGTATGAGTTCCAGTGGCGCCAAGTGTCTCTCCTCTGCTGCCTTGTGAGGCTTGCGAGGTTGCTTAGATTGCACACACGAATGGCACTTAGAACCTTTGGCTAAAGTGAAACTCGGGATTAAATTCGATTTTGCTAGCCGCGTCATAACGCCGAAACTAATATGACAAAGACGTGAATGCCAGACTTCAGATTCATTAACACTCAAATGAATATTGTTCACGACTTTATTACATAGATCTGCAAGAGAAAGGCGGAACATGCCTCCGCATTCATAACCCTTTCCAACAAATAGTCCATATTTCGTAACAACTAATTTATTAGACTCGAATACCAACTTAAACCCTTCTCTACATAGAAGGGAGCCACTAACGAGGTTCTTCTTGATGGCGGGGACATGCTGCACGATCCTTCCCGAAGTAAACTTCAGATCGTCCGTGCCAACACCAAGAACAGAAGCACTCGCGCCATTCCCCATCAGTACGGACCCGTGACCTGTGGCCTGGTAAGAAGAAAACAATGAAATGTCAGCACGCACATGAACACCTGCACCTGTGTCGACCCACCAATCCGTGGACGGCCAAACTGAAAATAAAGCAAATAAATTACCGTACCCAGATCCACCACTCTCATTGTTGATCACAATCATATTGACAGACTTGGAGTCCTGCCCTGGCTTCTTGTACTTGTTTGGGCACTTTTTGGCCCAATGTTCAACCGAACCACAAGTAAAGCAGCCCTCATCCTTCTTGTTCTTCTTGAAGGTCTTCTTACCCTTCTTCTTAAAGTCGGCACTCTGTTGGATACCGTTCTTTCCCTTGGGCTTGTGGGAATTGGAGTTCTTCTGATGCACCATATTGGCCACAGAAGTTCCTTCGACCCCTTTTCCGTGCGAGTCCTTTGCCCTTGAATTCTGCTCAACACTCAGATGGCCAATGACATCCTCCACGGAGAATTCACGCCTCTGATGTTTCAGAGTGGTGGCAAAGTTCCTCCAGGAATTGGGGAGCTTAGCGATTATGCAGCCCGCGACAAACTTGCCCGGTAACTCGCACTTAAGAAGCTCAAGCTCCTTAACAATGCATATTATCTCATGAGCCTGCTCCAACACAGGACGGTTTTCAACCATCTTGTAATCGTGGAACTGCTCTATAATATACATCTCGCTCCCTGCATCGGCCGCCCCGGACTTAGATTCGAGTGCCTCCCACAAGTCTTTGGCAGACCGCACATGCAAATATGCGTCAACCAGCTTATTTCCAATCACGCTCAGAACTGCCCCGAGGAACACGACAGTGGCCTCCTTGAACGCCTTATCCTGTTTAGGAGCGATCGTTCCTCTGGGAGTCACACCGGCGACCCAGAACACGTTCATGGCCGTGAGCCATAAGGTGGTTTTAGTCTGCCAACGCTTAAAGTACGTCCCCGTAAACGGGGACGGTTTCAGTGCAGCAGCAAAACCAGAATTCGAAAAACTCCTACACAGATTAGGTTTTTGGATTGATGAGAAAATAGGCAGTTTTTGGATTAAATTAATCCATGAATGAATCATGAGCATGACATGGACAGCATTGATAACACACTAATTACGATCTAACAGAGCATGTACTACGCACATAGTAGAAACATCTACGCATATTGCTAGTACTGCTACAACAGAAAGAAACACTAGAGGGATAAACGATGTATACCCTCCAATCGGCCACGCAGCGGTGGTGGCGGTGGCAGCAGCCGCGGCATCCTCAGCGTCCTTCTTGTCAGCCACGGCCTTCTCAGCGGCGGCACGGTCGGCGTCGGTCGACATGGTGATGACGAAGGTGGTGCGGACGTAGATGAACAGAAGCGAGCAGTCGCGTAGTCGCTACCCAAAAACCTAATCGCCCCTCTCCCGTACAGGATCCGGAGAGGCGGGGTTTCGGAGGCCTGCTCTCCCGACAACCGTGTACGCGGTGAACGGGACGGAGTCGCCGGCGGCAGCAGCAGCAGAGGAACAACGTGGGCGTGGAGGCGAAGATGGAGATGCGTTCTGTTTTCGCGGCGGCTAGGGTTGGCAGCGCCCCACATATATATGTGCGGCCGCGCGTGGAGAGACGTGGGCTGAACCCACGTCCAAGTCGGTAGCCCATGATCCGACGTCTCAGATCGTGGCCCTACCTGTCAAAGACTCTCCGTTCCTGACCGGCAAAAAGAAGCGCATAGGAGCTCGGCTCGGCTCAATCCCGCAACCCGTGGCGCGGCGCGGTGCGTCGGGGCGAGCGGAGGAGGAGTGCACGAGGGCTTCTTTTCTTCTCAAGCTCCAATAGCATGAGGGAGAGAATCCCTTATAAACCACTCCAACTCTCCTTCCACTTCTGGGGTGGGACTAAACTTCCCACTACCTTATCATGCCACCTACACGGGACCTTAAAGATTAAATCTGAAATTGTCGTATGAGCTCTAGGCCCATCTCATATTTCAACATGTACTGAATCGTACCCTTTTTCTTAGGAAGAAGGCATTTCCCTGTTAATGAGAGCCTTACAACCGGCAATGCAACGCAATACCATACCACCCAACACACAAAAGGAAACATCAAGATACAAAAGTTCCAAGGAGAGGCCTCCGAGCACAACCCCTGATCGAATCTAGCTCACGTTGTGAGCAGAGCACCACCATCGAGGCCACGAAACCTTCAACATGCAGAAAAGAATCTGGCTACCATGCCGTACCATCCATACCCCATGGATTGGTGTGCGTCACCCTAAGTACGCTCCCATGATGGTGCCTTCAAGAAAATTGTGACACACAAGTGCTTTCAGCCTTTCACCTGTAAGAAAGTAGGGAGAGGGGGGAGAAGTCCAAACTGCCGCCTCCGGAAAGCAAAGTGACTTCTGGCTACCACGAGTATAACTCTTTCGACATGTGCAAACTAAGTCTCATGCAAGCCCCACAAATCCAGTCTATTAAAGGCGCTCATATTTGGATGTGCGTGAGTATGTGTGTGTAAGCGTGCCTATGAGTTGTACAAGACGAGTCTTTAAAAAGTTGAGCATTTAAATCATGCATAATATTGCTTTCATGAACTGAACATGAAAATAATAATAGAGTTTGTGATTCATGGCGGTGAAGAAACAACGCTTGTTAATTTTTGTCAACGATGAAATGTCAAAAAATGGTGCAACCATTTTGTATGACCCATGAAATATTCAAGAATACGTAACATTTATGTTTTGTTTGTAATATGTTTTAAAACGCATGAATTTTGTGTTGGACCATGATCAAACATGCATAAGGACCGGGATAAGCAAATATGTGGTGCTAGCAATATTGGTTAATGCTATATATTCAACAAACCACGAAAGGCCTACTGCTTGGAACAAACATCCAAGTATAATATGATTTTCAATTGAAACCCATACCGCTATGGCACCTCAGTTGCGTTTGTGGGCTATATGGTTTTTCCCGACATCCACAACTCATTTCTGTTTGCATATAGAGGCAAGAGAATTAGGGCAACTGAGCACTTGGCTCCGTTGATCACCTAATAAAAATGAACAGACCCAAGAGAACATATGGAATTGTATGTGCTGCCTCGCTCAAGAGTCAAGACTCAAGAGACTAGTGTACTGAAAGATTCGTAATGCCACTCAAGTGAATTCCCGACACCTCCAATTCCTAGTGAACCACCGTGTCGAGGGATAGATGTTGTGTGTTGGTCCATCCACATCTTCCATTGATGCAGTTTCAGAATGGAAAAAGGATGAGTTTGGTTCTAGACTCGGCCGAGCTACATCCCTCATGCTCATATATCCAGACATGACATGTAGGCGCCGTATTTATAACCGGGGAAGGCAACAAAGTGCAAGTCCATCCACGTCTTCTATTGATGCAGTTTCAGAATGAGAAAATGATTGAGTTTGGTTACAGACTCGGCTGAGCTACATCCCTCAGGCTTACATTGTTAGTACATGACATGTAAGTGCCTCGTGTTTATAACCGAGGCAGGCAACCCAATATTATTATTTTGACTATTTAGTGTGGAGCATGTATAGTCCTTTATTACAGTTTTTTTGGCCAAACCTGTTTAAATCCTCTCCTACCAGGAGTCGAACCCAGGACCTGCGGTGCTACTAAGGTCGCTGTAACCACTAGGCTACATGCCCATTCATCTCCTATTAAATAGTCATGCTGACACATGCATATATATGCAAGATGCAAAAGACTCGTGTGATGTTTGATGGTTTCATACCATAAACAATTCTGTTACATAGGTATACATTCTGCCGATCTATCAAGTAAGAGAAAGTATCATATGATTTCATCAAATATTATTTGTTTTTATGTCTCCTAGTTATTTGGTTTTGTGCATATCAAAATCTTCTTTCCACCCTAGTTACTTAACTTTGCGTACAAAGAGCACACACAAAATCAGTAATAAGCTGGGATTTTTATGGACAAGAATCTGAAGATAGCTAATAGTCTAGAATAAAACTATATTGGAAGTAAATACATGAAAGATGCTACTCCCCCCTTCCATGTATATAGGGGCTAATGCGTTTTTTAGGCTAACTTTGACCACATGTTCGAGCAATAATATATGACATGCAAGTTACACAAAGCACATCATCCAATCCGTACATGGAAGGAGCTTCTAATGATATAATTTTCACATTATACATCTCATATATTATTAATCTTATCAATTGTCAAGGGCAACCTCGAAAAATGTATTAGGCCATGTATATATGGAAGGAGGGAGTATCACTTTTAGGGCATCTCTAGTCGAACTCCTATATTTTAGCCCCTCAAAATGCATCCTCAAACCTTAATTCCTCAAATTTGAGGAGTTAGAAAAATGGTTCCTAAATCAAACTCCTAAAACTTAATTCCTTTTTTTAACACACATCCATTTATTTAGGACACTGAGTTAGAGAGCCAGTACTTATTTTTTTGAAAAAACACCCCCATATATTAATCAGCTTAAAACGTGCTTACAATCATTCATTACATAATACGCCACGCAAGGCAGAACACTGTAGTAAAGAAGACCATCCGCCCTCTTGTCAAAACTAAACTTGGCAATCTCATGAGCCGCCATGTTTTCCTGACGATTGAACTTGGCAATCTAGAAATTATTTGTAAGCTTCATAATGCTTCTTGCTTCCCTCTTAAGATCAACAAATGGAGACATGTCAAGAAAATCATTTGCAAGAAAGGAGACCACAAAAGAGCTATCAGATTCTACAATAATGGGTTTATTGAGACTGACACCGACATAGAGCCCGACAAGGCATGCACGAATCTCCGCTTCCTCAACACACGTGCATGACCCAATAAATCCCAAGAAGAAAGGACGACTTGACCCGTATGATCCCTGGCAATAGCCCCCACGCTGGCAGCGCACATCCTCTCCACAAAGCTGGCATCAACGTTAATTTTAATGACCTCGGACGAAGGAGGCTCCCAAGTCCCTGGATTCCTTTCTGATGTATCTACGACCTCTTGTACATCATCTACCCGCTTACCTTTCTTGCTCAAATCCGACTGTTTGTTGGAATGACAGGAAGTGTCAGATGCCCAATAGCTTTCCAGAAACAAAGCGGCGGAGGAGATAGATTCCCTCCCTTTATGAAATATGAGATCATTCCTTAAGTGCCAGGCTCTTCAGAAAATGAATAAAACTTGCTCACGGACATGAGAATTCAGCTGATCCAGAAGAACAAGGAGCCAGTCTGGACCTGAGAAATTAAAGATCTTTTCTTCCGGAATATTCCACACATCCCTCATAGCAAAACAAAGAGCACGAGCCTTCGGGCACATCACAAGTGCATGATAAAATTTTTCGTCCTCAACACCACAAATAGAGCAGATAACACAGTCAGTTTGGTTGTGAGAGACTCTGTTAACCTGAACCGCCAAACTATTTGAAGCCGCTCGCCAGGCAAAAATCCTGATCTTTTGTGGGACATTCGCCTTCCAAATAATATCCCAAAGCCGTCTCTCCCCATTAATAGCACCACTAGATTGGCCCAGGTCTTCCTCACGATCCTTAAGATTCATCGCCAATTTATACGCGCTTCGAACAGAAAATAACCCATTCTTTTCAAAATGCCACGCAACAAAATCACCATCTCCCGAAGATTGAATACGCATCTTTAAGATCTCCTCCGCATCGTGAGGATAGAATACATGTTTTATCAAATTCTGATCCCAATTTCTTGAGCCGCTCATGAATAAGTCAGACACCCATTTAATCCTTGTTCTGCTCTTCCTTTCCAAAATTTTAAGGCCAGATTTCCTAGGCAACCAATTATCTCTCCATATATTAATATTAGTTCCATCAACCACTCTCCAGATAACACCTTGTTTAAGAAAATCCAAACCATGCATAATACCTTGCCATGTAACTGATGTCGACTGCGAAAACACATTGTCCAGAAGATGACCATGGGGGTTATACTTGGCCTTCAACACCTTTGCAACTAACGACTCTGGGAACACCAACAACCGCCAAGCCTGCTTTGCAAGGAGAGCTTGATTAAACAGTCTAAGATCGCGAAAACCCATACCACCCTCTCCTTTTGGTCTGGTAAGTTTATCCCAAGCGAGCCAATGTGTTTTTCTCCTATTTTCTTCATCACCCCACCAGAAATTCCTAATAAGTTGTGCTAGCACTTTGCAAATAGATGGCATAAATTTAAATATACCCATTGCATACACCGGGAGAGCTTGGATTACCGATTTAATCTGAATTTCCTTCGCCCCACTTGACGCATATTGTTCAATCCAGTCTGAGAGTCTTTTTAGCGCTTTATCTTTAGTATACTGGAATTTTCCAGCCTTCATTCTTCCTTCAGGCACTGGTAGTCCAAGATATTTATCCTCAAACCCCTCTGCAGTAATTTGAAGGACTACCATGATTGACACTTGATCTTCTAACCTACAATTCTTCCCAAACAGAATCGAACACTTATCTGGACTCAATTACTGCCCAATACCCTCCTCATAGACCGTCAAAATATTTTTAATGGTCACCGCTTGATCCAAGGATCCCTTAAAAAATAGAAGTCTATCATCAGCAAACAAGAAATGAGATATACGTGGGCCATTTTTGCTTAGACGAAAATCCTTTAAATCTCCCTTTTCACAGGCTTCCTGAAGTAACAGTGAGAGAGCCTCCGCCACAAACATGAACAAGTACGGCAACAATGGATCCCCTTGCTTGAGACCTCTGGAAGGAACAAAGGAGTCCAGAAGTTGTCCATTTAAACGCACCGAGAATTTCACGGAGGTAACACATGTCATAATCCAATTTACCCACACAGGCGCAAAACCATAAGCCCTCGGCATACTTTCCAAGAACTTCCAATCCACTCGATCATAGGCTTTTGCAAGATCTAATTTATAAGCACAATAAGCACCCCTATTATCCTTTAACGTGCTTAGCGAGTGCATACATTCGAAGGCTATAAGTGCATTATCAGAAATTAACCTGCCTGGGATAAAAGCACTTTGAGTAGGAGAGATCATACCATCCAGAAGCGGCCTTAGCCTATTAACGAGGCATTTCGAAATAATCTTGTAAATGACATTACACAGACTGATAGGCCGAAAATCTTTTATGGACTGAGGATTCTTCACGTTCAAAATAAGAACAATAGTCGTATCATTAATCCCGTCTGGCATACTTCCAGTGATAAAAAACTATTGGATCGCCTGAACAATATCCTCCTTTATTAAACCCCAATTCCTATGGAAAAATCTTGCTGGGAAACCATCAGGCCCAAAGCTTTATACTACTAATTCATAAAATGACATTTTTGGCACATAGTTCACCCGTTTTTCATGAGGAGAACTAGTCCAAATAGGACTACAAGAACAATTACACACTTCAACAAAAACACAACTTCCTTGACTACTACTATACGTGCAATCAATATTTTCATCATGTCCTCAAGTTCATTGCCAACACTTCTCAGTTGACTTCTCTAGCCTGCACACTTCGTTCTTCTCTACCTCCACATGAAGAAACTTGGACATTGCGTCCTTTGTAATCTCATCTCTGGCAACTAGTTCATCTACATCCAATAGACCTCATTGAATCAATAGATCATTGCATTCTTCTTCCCAGTACCAAAAGTTGCAACCTTTGTGCACAATACTAAGCCAACACTGAGCTCACATTGCTTGAAAATGAAGAATGGCCACATACTATTGCACTTACTTTGTCGTCTTCACACTTATAGAAGACCCATCACGAATGATCCGTCGTGGAGAACCTACACAACACTAGACACCAACAGTTGTTACATTTTATTAGAGGGGGAGGGGAGCTGACAAGTTACTGGGCTATGGGTAATCTCGACCGAGTGGCGGATGATGACATGAAGATGCCTGCTATTTATAACTGAGGAAGGAAACAACACGAACGTGTATCGAACCTTACCGCACATCGATTAGTTGCAACCATGCACCTATGTCTAACCCTACATAACGTAGATTATCAAGCTCGGTGTAATTGAATTTATGAGTAAGATTTTCCTTCCACTTTGTTGATTCTCAAGCATAGGGTAAATGATTTTTTTGTTCCTGGGGAGAGAAAGAACTTCAGTTTGCCTTGTAATCAACATCTTATACCTAGGTTTTACAACATTTGTCTTGCACATACATACATAAGAGACAAAAGACTCGTGTGATTCTTGATGCAGTCATATGATTCATGTTTCTATTACACAAACAGAGATACTACTAATCCATCGGTAAGAACAAGTATGATGTGATTTCAAAAATTTTTGCTTGTTTTCTATGACTCCTAGTTATGTCTTTTTGTGCATACTATTACCGTAATACATCCTGGTTGGTACCAAAAATTGAGTGAAATTGTTCTAGATTGTGGTTTAGTGGTGGCTAGGTAAATGAAGGTAACAAGTAGCAATAGCAATATGAGCTATAGCTTGAGTGCGAAATTCCCTTGCATGGTTCGACATATTTAGGCAGAGATCCAAACACGCGTTAATTTGAACATGTCTCATTGGAGCTTGCTTGCCACTTGCGAGCTTAGCGGTTGCAGACAGTGTGTGACCTGCAAGCACCCTCTACATGCTCTAGTGGTTCATCATTGGCATGACCCTTCCCTATGCATCACATAATTTTCACGGGTAAGGATAACTTCCAATACCTCCTTTCCTACTTTTTTGTTTTGCGGGATGCCTCCTTTTTCTGTCGAAGTTCTTACAACATTATTGCTCATGGCGCTAGATGTGTTCTTTCTTATTCCTCCCGACTTCTCTTATTTATAATGCAGATGAGATTAGTTTATTTTGCTTGTTCGGTTGGGCTATTGCATGCTTGGATACGGACATATTTATGCGTTCCCCCCACCAAATCGAGTACTCAAACCATTAATAGTTTACCAACTTTTTGAAGAATCTACATATTGGTAGCTACTCTTTAGATAAAATTATTGAAGAAATCATGCCAAGTTGCTTCTTTGCATGACCATGGTAATTAATGCACCACTGTAGAATCTGTAATGCACCTCGAATTTACATAGTATTTCTTATTGAAGTGTCATAGTAGTCTTGTGTGGAATCATGTGTTTTTCATATTTTTTGAGGTAAAAGACTTTTGATTATAAAAATACATGTAAGTGAAGTTTGAAAAATATGAACCTTGGTATGGTGTCATGGTATTACCCCTAGAGGTTGTGGTAAAATTTTGAGAGAGTTACGAAAAAGTTATGTCGCACTTCGCATAGAACTTGGAGAGTCTTCGGGAAAGAGTTGTAAATTTGAAGGGAAAGTGTCTGGTCTGAACTATTTAATTATTATTATTTCCCCTAAATTATATGTTGATTATACACAATTTAGATTTTCATGTGCAAATATGGGACTTTTCTACTTTAATGTGATATATTTATGGTATTGAATGCATTTCTAGATATTTAATGGACATATTCAAATTTGAACTACACAGATGTTAGAAGATGCCCAAAAATTGGTGCAAAAAATCTCATTAGAGTTCTTTAGTATGTAATTAGATCATTTATGCAAGAAACAACCACATATTCTTTAACTCGATATGTAGCGGGCGTGCCCCGAGGCAGTCTTCAGATTCTCGGCAACCTACATCATAATATGTTACAAAAATACAAACTTTAACCACATACTCTACATGTCATATAATGAAACCTGCAAAAAAACTCAAATTTTTAAGATAATTTTTTTTGTAAATTTAAAAAACATTCACATAAAATTAAGTTTCTATTCAGATATTCTCTTCTACATGTTTGAAAATACCAAACTTTTTTCATAGGATCTAAATGTATGCTAACTACCTTATACTTATTATCTTCCCGCCAATTTTTGGAAACTTGTAATTGGATATGCAGGTGAAATTGAATTATATCTCATGAAATACAATTATTTTCGTAAAATGTCTAAATATAGAAAATGAAGTCTAAAAAGTTGAAACCAGTTTCATGCAATACCATAAAACCATCAACCCTAAAATAACGTAAACACATCAAACAAGAGAATAAATACCGAAAAATGTACTAATAGGTACCCCACCATAGGTAGTTTCAATCCACAACTAATCTGGGCTAAGATTATATGTCTTGGTTGTGCTATGACACTCGACATATGTATCTGATTACCTGTGGAAGGTGTTGTGTTGCACCCGTCATTGGTAAGTCTGGCTGACGGCAAAGCTGGGACCAGGTTACCAGTGACCGGTGCAATGGGTCGCCCGCCACTAGTACTTTGACACTAGTGGTGGGCATGTATTTGCACACTCCAGTGATAATTGGCTAGATTACTAGTGGTGCATATATATTTCAAGCCGCCAGTGGTTAGTTTCCACTTATAAGCAGTTTTGCTAGTGGTGGTACTTGATCGGAGATGACGATGGACCGTGGTGTTGCGTCTCCGGTGACGGGAGAGGTGGGAAGGGGCTGGGATGGGAGGCGTAGTCGGGGAGGAGGTTGGGTATTCCACCGGGGAGTAGTTGGTGGAGGCGAATGAGGTCATGTCTGAGATTTGAGGAAAAATTGAGGAGGCTGCATTTTCTATTCGAATTTGAGCAGAATTGGGTGAATTTGAGGAGAAACCTCTTTAATATATTTGAGGAGTTATAGAATTTGCAGGTAGGGCTAGAAGGGCTATAACTCCTCAACTTGATCCTTTTAGGTAGTTAAAGAGATTTGAGGGAAGTGACATGTTTCATAGACAACGAAATTACCATGTACAAATATTTACAGAACATCTTATTCTCCCTTGGGAATGACCTTTTTGTACTGTATATGCTTTGGAAAAATGAAAAAAATAGATAGCTCCCCGCAGTTGCCCCCTTTCATGCCATGCCTTTTTTTCTTTTTGTTCCACAGTGTCAATCGGTTCGGCTGGCGCTAGAGTGGAAGGATGGGACCGGTCCAATTAGAGGGCCCTCCGCCATGCCTTCTAGTCATTGTTCCAGCGGGGCAAAATGAATCAGGCACAAGATGTAGGAGCGAGTCTACTGGAGATATATCAGGTCTTGGGCATATTACCACTGGGCGTAAACCGGCCAGGAGAAGCCGGGTTAACCCCATAAGTAGTTCATTTGTATCTGAAGTCCATGAAGACAGACGGTGACGCTTTATGAAGGCCCAGGGCCCAAAGCCGGTTTAAGGCCTGTAGACATAAACTGGCGTTGATATGTAAACTTGTGTTGTAAGATAGAAGTAGCAGAGACCGAGCCGGACACGATTATGAGCCGGTCTCGGGATTCTGTAAACCGACGGGCGTCAACCCAGGTATATAAGGGGACGACCCGGCGGCGGTTCATGGACAATAACTCGAGGCCCAGGCAAAGCGTATTCGCTCCCTGGTCATCGAAACCCCAGCAATTCCATCACAACTAGACGTGGGCTTTTACCTTCATTGTAAGGGGCCAAACTAGTATAAAAACTCTCTTGCGTCCCTTGTCCGCTTTAACCCCTTTAAGTTAACCCTTAGCGATGGCTCCACGACTAAGTCCTTTCTCTAGGACATCTGCCGTGACAAAACCACGACAGTTGGCGCCCACCGTGGGGCTATCGCACGATGGTTTCAAGTTCTTGGAGGGCAACTTCGAAGGACTCAAGGGTTACGCTATGGGCCGGATGACCAAGAGTCATCGCGGCAAGCTCTACATCGACGATGCAGGCTGGGGCCCCGAGGCCGTCTCAATCGAGTACGGGTACCGGGTCCCCTTTGGTGGCATACACGTTTTCATTGGCAAGATCGGTGAACTGGGCCCTGAGCCGGACATCTGCACCGACCTCGTCGAAACGGCTCAGCGTGCGAGATCTGCCCGGGTCAAGCCTATCATGAAGCGTGCCTTCGTGGGAGTTATCCATGGAGGGGAATCTGAGGATATATCAGAATCTGGTGGTGAGACCGTCGTTTATTCCGGCGACGAGTCATCGACCGGAGAGACCGAGTCGTTATATCAGTTACAAGATGACCGGATTGGGGGCTGTTCCGATGGCGACAGTATTCCGGACCCCTTTGATCTGCCAAACCGGGTTGCGATCTTCATGGCCGGTATGCAACCGGCGCTCCACTCTTCGACCGCAGCGGCGATGATTTCCGGATCGATAACGGCAACCGCGGCCGGGGCAGGAGGCCCTGTGCGACCGCCAGCTCAGGTTCTATCAGATTTGTTTGACGCGTTGGCAACGCTGATGGCGGAGGTTAACCCGGCGGATCAGGATGCACACAATGCGGAAATCGCGAAAGTGAAAGATCAGATCACCCGGGCCAAAGCCGACTTAGCAGCTGAGGATACCAGGATGGCCGTGAAGCGGGCCGCTTTGGATGCACAAGCTTACCGGATTATGCTGGATCAGAGTGCGTCGGACGAAGTCCTGAAGAGGAGGTACAGATCTCGCCTGCCACCGGTTTACGACGCTAGAAATCTCTTTAACACCCCAGGAGCAGGGACCAGTAATCCGCCAGTTGTAAACATGGCGGAGGCACCTGGAGCAGAGGCGCCGGTTCAGCCACGTTTGATGGATCCGCCTTGTCAGAACAACATTGTAACACTGCATGTCCCCACGCCACCGGGTCATTGCTCTAACCCGATGGACAACATTGTCGCTGCCGCTTCACGGCTGGCGGCCATCCCGATCGAAGGCGATTCTTCGACGGCGGTCGAGACGCGTCGGGTTAAGGAGCTTCTTCAGACAGCCTTGGTTCAACAGGAGACTTATTCATATAGTCGCGATCGGATTCATTCCACTCCCCGTCCAAGCCGGAGTTACAGCAGGCGTATGGATGAACTGGCAGTGTCAAGCAATGCGTGGAACCGTGATCCGCCCCGTGGCAATAACCCAGCTGGTGGTGCTGGTGATGCTCAGGAGGTGGTGGACCGGGCTCGGGCACGCAGAGAGGCCGAGTTAGCGGTGCAGCATGAAGCCCGTCAGCTTACTCCGGTTCGTCCAACCACATCGGTGGAACCAGGAGTTACCTCTAGTTCTTTGGGAGTGCCGTGTCTCGTCCCGGCGTTGCGCAATGTGCGCCTGCCGAAGGATTTCAAGGGCCCGCGCAAGGTGCCGAATTACACCGCCGATTTATCCCCTGAAACATGGGTCGAAAGCTATGAGATGGCCATGGAGATGCTGGATGTGGATGATGCGGCATGTGCGAAATACTTCACCATGATGCTAGAAGGGACGGCCCGCACTTGGCTAAAGAGCTTACCGGCTAATTCTATTAGGTCATGGGCCGAGTTGAGAGCCCGATTTATTCAGAATTTCAAGGATACATGCAAGCAGCCCATGTCAATTATGGATTTAGCTGCCTGTGTCCAGGAGGAAGGAGAGTCAACAACTCATTGGGTGCGCCGGGTTTCGGAGATTTTGCATTCATCGGACCGCATCAACGCTGACACCGCAGTTTTGAACCCCTGAAGTTGAAGTTGACAATGCAAGAGTTCAAACATTGGAAGGCAATTGCCGGTTTGAACCCCTGAAGTTGAAGTTGGGACGACTCAAACGTCATTGTAATGACATGGGAACCCTCATGGCTGCACTGGTGAAGTATGCCGACTCTGATAGTACCAAGGATCCCGAGTCTAACGATGATAAGACAGGGAAGGGAAAAAAGAGCGGCAACGCCAAGGGGCAGCACCACAACCCGGCGGGTCATGGAAACAGCGGCAAGCGTAAGGCGGACCACGGTTTAGACTTTGTGGCGAATACTAATATGCATGACAAGGGCCAGCGGCGTAAGGGTAAACCGCCCCAGCGCGGTGGAGGGCCAAGCCCTAATCCGGACCGTTTGTCTTATCTGTTGAACCAGCCCTGTCCAAAGCATGGGACGAAGGAGAACCCGTCCACGCACCTCTGGAAAGATTGTTACATCATGCAAGAGTTCAAATATTCTAATTCTTTCCGGTATGATCATGGACCAGGAGGCGGTTCGGGCCCCGGGTCTCATGGGCCGGGTTATGGTGGAGGAAATTCCGGTTCAGGCTTCCACGGTAATCAGGGTGGACATAACAATCAAAGTAATCAGGGTAACCAAGGTGGCTATAATCATCAGGGCAATCAACAGCAGCAGCAACAGTCGGGTTACCAGAGCAACCCGAAGCAGTTGAATAGTGGACAGTATCATGTCTTCACCACTAGCTTGGACAAGCGTGATCAGAAGCTTCATAAAAGGGCGGTGAATGCCGTTGAACCGGCGGCGCCCCATTATTTGCGCTGGTCCGAGCAGCCGATTGTGTGGAGTAGAGAAGATCATCCACCCCGGGTTGACAATCCGGGTCATCTGGCTCTGGTGGTGGCACCTCAGGTGGGAGGTTATAAGTTCACTAAGGTACTCATGGATGGAGGGAGTAGTATCAATATCCTTTATTATGAAACTTTCCGTCGCATGGGGTTAACAGATAAAAATCTTAAACCGTCCAATACGGTGTTCCATGGTGTGGTGGCTGGTAAGTCGGCATATCCTGTTGGTAAGATAGCTCTGGAGGAGGCTTTTGGAGATGAGCATGACTCGAGATCAGAAACCTTGACCTTTGAAGTGGTGAAGATCAGAAGCCCGTATCATGCCCTATTTGGACGGCCAGCTTATGCTAAGTTTATGGCACGACCTTGTTATGTCTATCTGCAGCTCAAGATGCCGGGTCACAAGGGAACTATAACTATGCATGGGAGCCGCAAGATTGCTCTGGAATGTGAAGAAGGTGATGCGGCTTATGCTGAGTCGGTTTGCGCAACGGAGGAGTTGAAGTTTTATAAGGACAATGTTGATCCGGCGGATATGACTTCGTTGAAGAAACCAAGTACAGAGCATGATCCGGCCCTGAAGTTTAAATCGGCTGATGAGACTAAGCTTGTTGACTTCGTGCCTGGCAATTCGTCCAAGCAGTTTAGCATCAGCGCTAACTTGGATCCTAAATAGGAAAGCACGCTCATTGAGTTCATCCGTGAGAATCAGGACATCTTTGCATGGAAGCCTTCTGACATGCCAGGTGTACCGAGAGAACTCGTTGAGCACACTCTCAATGTTGATCCCAAATATAAACCGGTCAAGCAGTTTCTCCGCCGGTTCAATGAAGAAAGACGCAAAGCTATTGGAGAAGAAGTAGCCAGGCTCTTGGCAGCTGGATTTATCGTTGAAGTATTCCATCCTGAGTGGTTGGCTAATCCGGTGCTGGTCCTTAAAAAGAACGGCACTTGGCGTATGCGTGTGGACTACACAGATATTAACAAAGCTTGTCCAGCAGATCCTTTTGCCCTCCCTCGTATTGATCAAATTATTGATGCTACGGTAGGTTGCGAGCGTTTGAGCTTCTTGGATGCATATTCTGGTTATCATCAGATCAAAATGGCAGTTAAAGACCAGGAGAAGACAACCTTCATAACTCCTTTTGGAGCCTTCTGCTATGTGTCCATGCCCTTTGGGCTCAAGAGTGCCCAGGCGACTTATCAACGGTGTGTGCAGAATTGTCTTCATAAACAGATTGGCCGCAATGTTCACGCCTATGTGGATGATATTGTGGTGAAATCAAGGAAGAAGGAGACATTGATTGATGACTTGAAGGAAACCTTCGATAACCTGCGGGTTTACAAAATGATGCTTAATCCGGCCAAGTGCGTCTTTGGTGTACCTGCAGGCAAGCTCTTGGGTTTTTTGGTGTCTAACCGGGGTATTGAAGCTAATCCGGAAAAGATCAAGGCCATCACCTCCTTGGCCAAACCGAAGTGTGTCAATGATGTTCAACGCCTGGCAGGCCGGATTGCCGCATTGAGCCGGTTTATCAGTCGCCTTGGCGAGAACGCTATCCCTTTGTATCAGATGCTGAAGAAAACGGATGACTTCATCTGGAGTGACGTCGCTAATGAAGCATTTGAGGACTTAAAGCGGCAGCTGGCTAATCCGCCGGTTCTCACTGCTCCGGTTGACAAAGAGCCATTGCTGCTATATGTGGCAGCTAACGCCCGGGCTGTTAGTGTGGCTATTGTGGTGGAGCGCAAGGAGGCCGGAAAGGAATATCCGGTTCAACGGCCGGTCTACTATATCAGTGAGGTACTTATTGAGTCCAAGCAGAGGTACCCGCATTGGCAAAAATTGGTGTATGGGGTTTTTATGGCAAGCCGGAAGCTTAAGCAGTATTTCCAAGGTCATCCCATCACGGTGGTCAGCTCTGCTTCGTTGGGAGATATAATCCAGAAAAGGGAAGCAACTGGCCGGATTGCTAAGTGGGCTATAGAGCTCGGGCGTCACGGGTTGAAATACATACCCCGAACGGCGATCAAATCTCAGGCACTTGTGGATTTCGTCAATGATTGGACAGAATTACAAGCGCCAGAGGAGAAGCCGGATCATACTTATTGGACTACTCATTTTGATGGGTCCAAGCAATTGGAGGGCTCGGGGGCTACAGGCTCATCTTCGGCCCTACTATACTTGAGCTACAGGCTCTGCTTATGTACATATTATGACATTGTATATATTATGATCAATATAATAAACCGGAACCTCAGCTAAAGCGGGGTATCTGTTGTTTTTCTTACATCATGTGTGGTTACATGGAGCTTACAAAGCGGCGTCCGGTTTACCCCTTGATTTAGCTTCTCAAAGCTTTATATTAGATCACTTGGGGGCTTGGTCGTATCTGAAGCATAGCTATACCTCTTGATCGGCGCAATGCCACAACATCACTTGGGGGCTTGGTCGTACCCGAACCATAGCTACACCTCTTGATCGGCGCAATGCCACATCATCACTTGGGGGCTTGGTCGTATCCGAACCATAGCTACACCTCTTGATCGGCGCAATGCCACAGCATCACTTGGGGGCTTGGTCGTATCCGAACCATAGCTACACCTCTTGATCGGCTCAAAGCCACATCAATCCGGGGCCAAAGAGAGTGTTGTAAAACAACAGCTCAAACATAGGCACCCACTGAGAACAGCTCACAATGTTGCTTGGGGATTCTTTGCTGTCGAAATGAACTCATAATGTACACTTGTAACAGGCTATCAAGCCATGGCTTGGAAGCCTGGTGTATACACCTAAAACCCCGGGTTAACCTGCCTACTTACGTAAGTCACTCCGCCCAGGTAAACCTGGTATGACCCTTCGAACTTTGACAAGTTACTCTAAAATGGAGACCCTGAACTTGTCAAGTTAAAACAATGATTGGTTAAGGATTGAGGACCATCGTAAAAGGCTTTGCAAAAATGGTTTAACTCAGTGGCCTGGCAGCCCATGAAAAGCCTCGAATTTGGGGCCTGGCAGCCCGTGAAAAGCCTCGACTACAACGGTTTTTATTTGCCTTTTGCTAAGTTTTCATTGTTTCATAAGATTTGTGATGTTTTTAAAACCGGTGTTTATCAACCCGGTTAGGCTGTCAACTACAAGTTGTCAGTACACGATCAAATTATAATCCGGAGACTATCAGCCCGGTCTGGTTCTGACTCAAAGTCACCAGTATGGAGTAAACCGGTGTTTATCACAGCCCGGAACGGTTTTTTGATAAATCGGCATCATATAACAGGAGTTACTTCTACTCCGGATTATGGTTATTACCCTCATTACACAGTTGGTCAGCCAACACTATGCCTAAAGGTCACAGTTATCATATATTTCCATATTTGGTTATCTTTTACAACCTTGGTCATATATATATTTGGGTATCATGACCCGCCCGGTGGTAAACCGCCAGGGCGCTTTAAGCTTCTTATCTGCAGGAACAACTTGAATAAATAGCTATGGATTATGAACATCATATCTTAAGCATGGAGGATTGGCACGCATCAGTTGCAGATAAATATGCACGAAGGCATAACAGACCAAGTGTTTTGACTAGCCTATTACAAGGCGTTTCAGTGCCCAAAGGGATAATTGTTTCTCAATAAGCATTGCAGCACGTGGAAGACTAAACTGGCCCCCGGATTATGATTGCTTATCAGCTTGACCTGACGGCTGCGGATCATCTTGCACCGATTCAACTTCTTCGTGTCTACCCAGCGGCTGGAAGTCAACAGTTGCCCAGTCGATCCCTGTTAAAGCTTGGAACACAGCTTCGTCGCTTATAAGGGTGGACGGTTCAATATCAGGGGCATAAGTGTGCTTACGGATTGGAGGGATCAGATTTTGCGCTTCCGGAATTGGTGCAGCAACCCGTCTGTTCTTGTCATCATAATTTGCCTGATAGTATGAGAGATCAGCTTCTTCAGCCAATTGACAAGCCAGTGGACGTACTTCCCGGTTTATGGCGCGGAGATCCTTCTGGCCAAATTCTGATCCGTCTTCTTTTAAGCTTGGGAAGCCTTTAGCCACGTCCACCGGATCAAGATCAGGCACCCACGCCTTTGCCCGGGTTAGAGCGGTCAGAGCTCCGGCCCTTGTCGCAGCTTTCTTTAGTTCTTCAACCCGGGAAGGCAGCATGGATAGCCTTTCTAAGGTGTCCTTGATCAATGTTGGAGGAGGTTTATTGTGTGAAGCGGTGCAGATGATCCGCTGCGCGCCGGTATACAGCTGCTTTATTAGAGTATAGGCCGCTTTCAATTTGTTCTGTACGTCAGAGCCCAGATGGCTAATGCGGGTTCCTGTACCATTATACACATCAGTAAACCGACAACACATGGGAAAGATATGTTGAAAGTATTAAGGAAAAAATGTTTACCGAACACAGCAGTAGTCATGGCATGAATCTGCCGCTTTACGCCGGTCAGTTCGTCAACCACCGGTTTAAGAGCGGCTTCTGCATTTTCAGCCCTTTTTTATCAAAGCGGATTTTCAGTCTCCCAATCCACCCGCTCTTTGTTGAAGCCCTCTTTCAGTTTTTCCATAGCGCCTAGAGCGCTGGTCAATGCTTCCTTCGCTTTGGAGGTTTCAGCTTGTTGGGACTTGAGGTTCTCTTGCAGATCAGCGGTTTGGTTTTCCTTCTTGCTCAGTTCAGCCTATAAAGGGACAGATATATAATGTGTTGACAGTACATATTTGAAGTACCAAGCACATAACAAGTTATGCCCTTAGTACTTGGGGGCTAATGCATATTTGCTCTTTATCAGAAATTTTTACAAGTCCCAAGCACAATACAAGTATTAAGCTTGGCACTTGGGGGCTAATGTGTATTTGCTCATAAAATGCTGATATGGAAATTCTTCTACAAAGTCCCGGTTCATCTTTATAAAGTTAAACCGACCCTTGGGGGCTACATCAGTGAAGTTAAGATGCATTGTTGCAAACATGAAATTGTTACTAAGTCCCGGTTTAAATTGATATCTTAAACCGTCACTTGGGGGCTACTGCAGTTGATAAGCCGCAATTAAATATAAGAGAGAAAAACTTATGAAGTTACCTCATATCGCTCCTTCATCATATTTACCAAACCGGCTTCATAGTCACGGCTGGTGTACAGATGGTTCAGGAAGCCAGAGTGAAGGTCTTGAGCATTCAGATAGGCATAATTTGACAAATCGGCGTTCCATTTGCCTTTGCCAATTGCAGAGAGCTCATCTTTGGCAGTATGTTTTGACAAAGCAACAGGATTGCCCGGAGCGGTATGGCCAGTGCCAGTAATCATAATGTCATCATCTTTGTCATCAGCAGCCGTTACTGGGGTTGGCGGTTTGTCAATATTTTCAACTGGACTTGCCGGTTTATTGTCAGTTCGGACAGGGCTGGTTGGCTGGTCAGCATGGCTTGTGGTGTCAACTTCTGCCTGCTCAGCAACGAAGTCATGATCTTGAGGCGGTGGGTCATTCAGTATGGCATCAATGTTGGTCTCTTCAGGATCTGGAGTTTTCTCTGGTTCAACAGCCACGTCTTCATCAGCCGGTTTATTCAACCGAGCTTTCTTGCTGGGTCTGGGCTTGGCGCTGAGAAAAATAAACATGAGGATCAGTACAGTATATCAAAATAGCAACATCAAGGATAACAACAAGTGTATAGCTCACCCAAGAACCGTTTTGAGGGGTGGAAGTTTTGTGGCCGACGACTCGCCAGAAGATGAGTGAGAAGTACCCTGATAATTTGAATCAGACGGGTTAAGAGGCTGGCGGAAACAACCTGCTTTGCGGCATGAAGTATCAATGGGATAAGAGACCTCTGATCGGCGTTTCCGAACCGGACTGTTCGGTAAACCGGCGGAGGTAACTACCTGGCCGCTATGCCGGGTTGTGCGGCGAGCCTCATGCTGCTGTGTCTTCAAAAGAAAGTTTGGGTCCAAGTAAGCAAGGGGGTGAGAAAATTTTACTTTCCGGTTTGCTCGACGGATTTTTGATGTCAGCAGAGGATCTGAATCGGAGGAAAGAATGATTACCTCTACATCATTAGCATGACTGCCTTCAGCGTCGTCCTGATAATAATCATTGTCAATGAGGTGTACGAAAAATGAACCAAGAGAGTCATGTTCTACCTCTGGTTCCGGATTACCCACATCGTCATCAGCTGGTAGATCGGAGGATGTGGTGGTCCTTTTCTTGGCAGGTTTTTTAACAACCTTGGTTTTTGGACGAATTGGCTTGGCTGGTTTGTCTTGCAGCTTCGCCGGTTTGTCTTGTGATGGTTTCTTGTTCCAGAGCGGATCATCACCCTGTCAGAAAATAATCACACTTTCACAGAATATTTGGACAGAAGCAACTTCAGATAAAAAGATTATATGATTCTTACAGCTGGTGGTTTGTTGAAGGTGCAGAAAGGGAGTAGTCCGGTTTGGGCACAGACAGACTCTGGTTCGTTCAGTATCTTTTTTACAGCCTCAGTGACTTCTGCATCTGTAAGCTGAATGTCAATGTGCCGCTGAGCATCCTTCAAACTCCCCGTATACTCACACATCAAACCGGAGCGCCGACTTAAGGGCAGAATACTCCAGCTTATCCAACAGCGAGCAAGATCAACTCCTGTCAAACCGTTTTCCATGAAGGCTCTAAGCTTTGATAATTGAGGAGCATAGTTGGCCCTTTCTCTTGCAGTCAACCTCCGAGGAAAAGGATGTGTGTTGCTCAGGCGTTCAGGGCGGTAACCCGGCAGGGCGTTTTCATCAGGTGGAGATGTATTCAGGCAATAAAACCAAGTCTGGTTCCACTCTTTGGGGTGACTGTGGAGTTTGGGATGAGGGAAGGTGACTTCTTTCCTTTTCTGAACCGCCATTCTGCCCAGTTCCGTATTGGGTCCATCCGAGAACTCTGTGCGACGGTTTAAGCGAAAGGAATCCCTAAACAGTTCGACTGTAGGTTCCTCCTGCAGATAAACCTCACAGAAGACTTGGAAGTGGCAGATGTTGGTCACAGAATTGGGACCGATGTCTTGAGGGCGCAACTGAAAATTGGCTAGTACATCTCGGAAAAATTTCGAACCGGGAGGGCTAAAACCTCGACTCAGATGGTCAGCAAACACGACTACCTCTCCGTTCTTGGGTGTAGGAGGATTTTCCGGACCAGGGACCCTCCAGTGGATGACATCTTTCTTGGCTAAAGCGCCCGTTTTAACAAGATTGTTTAACTGCTCTTCAGTTACTCGAGAGGGAGCCCAATTGCATTCATAGACATGCTTCGCCATGACAATGGAAATCTGAAACATAATTATTGCCGGTTTAAGATTTACAGTGGACAACTATACAACGGTATAAGGATACAAGCATATTGATAAACCGGATTTGGTTATTCGTAAAACGGAGTCTGACAATGGAAACGGTGTAATGCATTGGCGGTTCAACAGGGGACTAATGGTATCTACCGGGTCATCATTTTTTCTGTGAAGTTAAACCGCCCAATCTGGTATTAAAGATGTATAAGTGAAGGGAAAAACAAGTTTCACAGTTTGGCATGAGAATTTCAGATCTGCCGTGCGTTGGATAATCAAAATATACTCTGGTCTAATATCAAGCGCTCAAAAAGTTCAGTGAGTTCAGATGAGTTGGATGTCAAGCAGGTGCCTTAACAAGAAGAAAGGAGACTAAACTACAAAAGGCGCTGAAAATAGTCAGATCTAACCGGCCATTGGTGCTACCGAAGGAAGAACAGCTTCAAGCCATGAAGAACACCGAACCCTAATGGCGGATCGAGGGCGAGAAGAAGAGGGACTTACTGGTGCAGAAGGAAGCAGCAGAGGATCACCGCTTTTCTCTGATACGATCAGGTTGATGCAGCGGCCTTTGTCGAAGCAGAGGCGAAGGACGACGGCGGCGGCAGAGCTTGAGGGTCGGTCGGCGTGAGGAAGACAACGACGCGAAGAGGCACGAGGGGGAAAATGGAAAGACCCCCTGGCCCTATTTATAAGGGCAGAAAGATAAGCGTCAGGCGCGAAAATCGAGGAGCCTAAATTTTGGATATGAGGCGGAGCTGTCGCCTCGATTGTCGGAGGCTCATTAATGAGGGTGGATTATACACAGTTTTAAATAACAGGTGACGTCACGGCGGTTTACCATGATCCTAGAAGATGATGTCACGGCGGTTTACAAGATCATGTGAAGATGTTGAAGAAGAAAATTTCTTAAGTATTGAGGATTGACATGAACCAGTTCAAATCAATCTGGGGCCTAATGTTGGGGATATTACCACTGGGCGTAAACCGGCCAGGAGAAGCCGGGTTAACCCCATAAGTAGTTCATCTGTATCTGAAGTCCATGAAGACAGACGGTGACGCTTTATGAAGGCCCAGGGCCCAAAGCCGGTTTAAGGCCTGTAGACATAAACCGGCGTTGATATGTAAACTTGTGTTGTAAGATAGAAGTAGCAGAGACCGAGCCGGACACGATTATGAGCCGGCCTCGGGATTTTGTAAAACGACGGGCGTCAACCCAGGTATATAAGGGGATGACCCGGCGGCGGTTCAGGGACAACAACTCGAGGCCCAGGCAAAGTGTATTCGCTCCCTGGTCATCGAAACCCCAGCAATTCCATCACAACTAGACGTAGGATTTTACCTTCATCGTAAGGGGCCGAACTAGTATAAAAACTCTCTTGCATCCCTTGTCTGCTTTAACCCCTTTAAGTTAACCCGTAGCGATGGCTCCACGACTAAGTCCTTTCTCTAGGACATCTGCCGTGACAAAACCATGACAGTTGGCGCCCACCGTGGGGCTATCGCACGATGGTTTCAAGTTCTTGGAGGGCAACTTCGAAGGACTCAAGGGTTACGCTGTGGGCCGGATGACCAAGAGTCGTCGCGGCAAGCTCTACATCGACGATGCAGGCAGGGGCCCCGAGGCCGGCTCAATCGAGTACGGGTACCGGGTCCCCTTTGGTGGCATACACGTTTTCATTGGCAAGATCGGTGAACCGGGACCTGAGCCGGACATCTGCACCAACCTCGTCGAAACGGCTCAGCGTGCGAGTTCTGCCCGGGTCAAGCCTGTCATGAAGCGTGCCTTCGTGGGAGTTATCCATGGAGGGGAATCTGAGGATTGATCAGAATCTGGTGGTGAGACCGTCGTTTATTCCGGCGACGAGTCATCGACCGAAGAGAAACAATTCATGGTTGCGAATCATGTATGATAAGGCAACTAACACAAACGTTTAGTTTGCCCGCACCATTTGCGATGATGTCTGACATCGCACACACTTTGCAAACGACAACTGTGTGCATGCTTGCACACATTTCCTCTCTGTGAACCGTGTCGAATTATGGTGTATATCGCAAACGTTTGTGTTTTACCAACCGTGTGTGCCATAACGACCTGGAGGGCGTAATTTCACCGTAATTTAATTGCTGCTATTTCAAATTGTACCAGATTTGAATTTGAATGTATGTTGTAGCTTTATTCATATCCATCAGGTTCAAACAGCCAATGCATTATTCGATTCATAGGTACATATGTACAAGAATTACATAAGAACCAAATAAAGAATGATGAACCACAGTTGTATACTTGTACTATTAAAGACGATAAAGAAAGAGGCGAAATGCATTCTGGTTGCTGAACAAGGTGAAGTGGAATGCCCATATTGTGCCCTCCTCCATGCAGAAGGCACGCACGACTCTAGTCCAACCCCTTGTGATGGCCGACCGCCCATCCTTCATGGTCTTCATGAAAACATCTAGATAATCATCGTGTTCTGGTAGAAATACTTTAACCTTTGCATGCCCACCAATCATGTAGTTTGAGAGGTAATCTTGAGTAAACTGTTTTGACAACCACTGCAAAGGAAAAAGATGTAGACATTGTTATCTAACACAACTCATTATGGGCAGTAAAAAGAAGGCTGCAGAGTTCTTACTTACCATCCTGCAGTTCGCTGTTGTCTTGGATAAAGTGTAAACAAATAGTTTAATTGCCATCTTTTGACCCATTTTACTAACAATCTTTATCAGCTTCCTCACTTGATTCTGGTTCATCGATATCTCATTGCCCCATACGCAGAAAGGGTCGAAGCGCGGATCTTTACCAATGACATATGTACCTAAAAGCACCAAGTTAATATTAGAAGCTAAACAGCAATTGCACAATGATGTAGTACAACACTCTTTTATAATATCTTATAACATCCAATATACTCACATATTAGATGAGTTCACATCTTACAATATTGGGCGGAAGGAGTTTATTGCATTCTTACAAATTATCGGCTGATTAACTGCTGTTCTATCCATGGGTTAGAGTTAGTTTGAGCTAGTCCAGGCTCAAATAGCCCCAAAGTATATCCAAACATGAGGGCTAGTTTGAGCTAGTTGCATCTAACCCACCCAAAAAAAATCCAACCCAAGAGGTGCTAATTGGAGCTAGTTCTCCTAGTGCATTTATTGTCAATCTAACCCTGTCATCCAAACACCTCTTTGGATTGAGTTATTTCAGGGTTAGTCATGAGCTAGAAACTAACTCTAACCTCTAGCTAAGTTGAGTATCCAAACAGGGTTGTGTTGTTGTTGTTGTTACTGCTACTGCTCTTCTACGTATATCTAGACATCATCGGAACAGTAAGGTAACACTCTTCCTTGTTGCTATGTAGCCTAGGACTGCATAGTTAGACATTAAGTACAGTGCATGTTGCTATGTAGCCTCAGATATATTACATATGGCCCTAGTTAACCTAACGATAAATGGGTTACAGATATATTCAGTTAAAAGTATGATTCACCGATTAGTCCCTTATTAGCCCCCGGCCTATATGGTACCAGTTACCGATATCCTGAACAGTGAGTATATATAAGCCATGGGATGAAACTAACCTCGATGGAAAACATCAGTCGTTCCCAAAATTGTCCTGTGTAGGTACATCGAGAGGCATGTTAAGCACAACAGGCTAAACATCAACCAAAATTATCCATGGCAAACAAAATAATCTCCAACAGATAGCTTCAGTGTGCAGGTTTAAGCACGCCAGTAAAGCAAAACAAGTGGAAAGGTGTGTTAACTACAACAGGCCTAACATTTAACAACAAGCAAACATAGTCATTCAAACTGGTATTGTGCAGGTCTAAGTACACTGGTTATTGTTAAATAAAAATGGAAAGGCGTGTTAACTACAAGATGCAGCAACCAAATCTAGTCATTCATAGTGGTATTGTTGAAACTAGTACTGATGAAATTGAACTGCACAGTTCATACTTGCACATATAGGATACCACGTTGTGAATAACTGGAATAAACAAGCCATACTACAAACAACCAAAGATAGCATTTGAAACTGGACATATGCTAACTACAAACAACCAAACAATCAAAAAACTTTAAAAGAGGCATATGCTAGCTATAACAGGTTTAAAAGCAAGCAAATATATGCATTCCTATCGGTATGTTTAAAACTGGATTGATGAAATGTACCGCACAATAAATAATTGCACATATAGAGCATCACATTGTGAACAACTGAAATAAACAAGGCATACTAAAAACAACCAACTATAGCAATTAAAACTGGACATATTCTCACTACACTACAAAAGGTACTCGACAAAACAAATCATGGGTTTCCCCCTGTGAAGAGGCATGATAAAACAAATCATGGTTTCCTCACTTGTCACAGATGGGCTCATTCCCGTGGGAAGAGCATAGACCCTAGATGCGCTCCATGTTGTCGCAGATGGGCTCCTTCCCCTTGGAAGAGCACGACTGTAGGGTGCCCTCCCTGATGTCGCAGACGGGCTCTTTCCCCTTGGAAGAGCAGATGGGCTCTTTCCCCTTGGAAGAGCTGGAGAGGGTGCCCTCCTCGTGGTCGCCGTCGATGAGGTCTGACTTGGAAGCTGTGGATCCCAAGCCAGCATCACAGAACGTGTTCTTCAGAAATGACAAAAGGGGCTCGATGGTGATGTAGGATGGCAAATTGTTGACAGCGAGCCAGAGGAGATCAGCGGCGGGGCCATGGATGAGATCGATGGCGGTTGAACCCGAGGGGTAGGGGAGGGCCACTTAACCTGTGACATAGTCCGCCTCAGGTCGTCGCTGTCGATGACGTCGATGCTGTAGCCGGTGTCCACGACATACCCGCATACTCTAGCCCGCTGCTTGAGTGCCTGCCGCCAGTAATGGTCGTCAGCTTCCTCGATGACGTCGGGCGAAGAGACTGCGATACACCTCTTTTGGTCCAGTCGCTCCTCAAGCTCCACGGGAAGCATAGACGGGCTTAGGCTGCGACGCTCTGGAGTGGGGATGGGGATGGGGATCTGTGGAAAAGGGGGCATTTGGCAGGCGTCATCTAGGAAACTCAGGGCGGACTGGGTATGGAGATCGGTGGGTAAGCTGCACGGGCAAACCGGCAAACGTTGACAATGGAGGCCTTGCGGCGGCGGCGGTGGTGACGGGGACCTTGCTAGGGTTTCAAGCGAGGGAGAGGGGTGTGTGTGTGCGCTTGGTGTGTGTGTGTGTGTGGAGGGGGGGCGGGAGCGGGGGTGTGTTTGAGGAAATGACGCGGGTACTGAAAATTTTACTACGCGGGAGTCAAACGCGGGAGTGAAATGCCGGGGCTATTGAAAATTTTGATGATGGTGCATCGCGCACGGTCTGGAGATAACAACCGTATATTATGAAACAGAAAAACCCTCGAGGCGGGCAGATATTTTCGAGGGATGCAGGCGGGATTGGGAACAAGAATCATCACACACGATCCGGAGATAACAACCGTGTGTTATGAAACAAAAAAACGCTCGAGGCGGGCAGATATTTTTGAGGGATGCAGGCGGGATTGGGAACAAGAAACACCACACACGGTCGGAACACAATAACCGTGTGTTATCAAACAGAAAAAGCTGCAGGCGGGTAGATATATTTGAGAGGGGAAGCCTCGTGCCCTCGTGGAGCCCAATGTACTGTGCGGATGTGTGCGTGACAGGGGCACCGGCGTGGCACACGGTTAGTTTGAGAGAACCGTGTCTGTTGCGTCATCCGACTTGTCTAATGTTCATAAATTTGGCGAAAAATGACGCGGGAGAGGGTCAGAACACGAACATGCTTGCATGTGGACCAAATTTATGTACGAAAAGGGTGGTTTGATGTTCAAATACCAAATGCAACTTCGATGTGGCACCTATCTCGCAAAGCGCACGGTATTGCTTGCCCCCCCTCGTGTCGGCACGAAGGGAATCCTAAGCTATGAATGCATGCCCCCCCACCGAGGTTCTCCTAGCAAAGTGCGAAGTAGCTAGCAGCCCCCCCTCGTGTCGGCACTAAGGGAATCCTAAGCTATGAATGCATGCCCCCCTCGTGTCGGCATGAAGGGAATCCTAAGCTATGAATGCATGCCCCCCCTCGTGTCGGCACGAAGGGAATCCTAAGCTATGAATGCATGCCCCCCACCGAGGTTCACCTAGCAAAGTGCGAAGTAGCTAGCAGCCCCCCTCGTGTCGGCACAAAGGGAATCCTAAGCTATGAATGCATGCCCCCCTCCTCGTGTCAGCACGAAGGGAATGAAAAGCTATGAATGCATCCCCCCTCGTGTTGGCAAGAAGGGAATCCTAAGCTATGAATGCATGCCCCCTCCAACCGAGGTTCACCTAGCAAAGTGCGAAGTAGCTAGAAGCCCCCCTCGTGTTGGCATGAAGGGAATCCTAAGCTATGAATGCACGCCCCCCCAACCGAGGTTCACCTAGAAAAGTGCGAAGTAGCAGCCCCCCCACACACACTTTCAGTCGGCGGGCCAGAGAGGCATCTCACCAAGATGGATCATAAAACGAACCAAGAATAATCCACCTGGTCGTACAACCTCTCTCTTGTTGTTGGTCAAAGTGATGGCCGTCCATGCGACCCCGGAGATGGGCTAGCTTGCCAATAATCACGCAGGTAGCTAGTCCCCGAAGACAACCACTGCATGCATGTGGCCCAAACATATATATGTATGGAGAGGTGTGTTTTTAAATACACAATGGAACAACTTTGATGTGGCATCGTGATTTCGAACTAGAAATCCCCACGCTGAGTGAGGGTTATTAGGTTGACGATGCATATGTATGTTGCACCACACTTCAAGCCGGCGACGGGGATTCATGATGCATAGTATATGCGCTCAAACTTAATTAGGTCTGAATCTCACCATGACCTATACTACGATAACACAAACCAAAGGAAGAATCCGCCATGGTAACCAATCCTATTGTCGGTCAAGGTGATCATGGATGTCCACGTGGGCCCACGAATATATAGGCTTGTCGCCGATAACCACACGAGGGAGTGTACCGTTCGAAGACAACCACTACATGCATATGTATGGAGGTGATGCGTGCATGCATGTTTGAATACCATTTCACAACATTGTTGTGGCGCGTGCGTCGAAAATCGTACAGTCCCCACACAGAGCGAGGCCAGTTTATGACGTGTCGTTGTACTAGCCACTTCGACTCAATGGGAGGGATTCATGCGTACACATGCATGTGTGTGTGATACGTCTCCAACATATCTATACTTTTTGATTGTTCCATGCTATTATATTATCCATCTAGGATGTTTTATATGCATTTATATGCTATTTTATATGATTTTTGGGACTAACCTATTAACCTAGAGCCCAGTGCCAGTTTTTGTTTTTTCCTTATTTTTGAGTTTTACAGAAAAGGAATACCAAACGGAGTCCAACTGACGTGCCAATTTTTGATGATTTTTTATGGACCAAAAGAAGCCCCCAGAGTAAAAGAGTTGGGCCAGAAGAGTCCCGAGCCATCCACGAGGGTGGGGGGCGCGCCCTACCCCCTTTGGCGCGTCCCCCTATCTCGTGGACGACTCGGAGACCCCCCTGACGTGAGACCTATGCCAAAAATTCCTATAAATACAGAAACCTCCAGAAAATAACCTAGATCGGGAGTTCCGCTGCCGCAAGCCTCTGTAGCCACCAAAAACCAATCGGGGCCCTGTTCCGGCACCCTGCCGGAGGGGGGAATCCCTCACCGGTGGCCATCTTCATCATCCCGGCGCTCTCCATGACGAGGAGGGAGTAGTTGACCCTTGGGGCTGAGGGTATGTACCAGTAGCTATGTGTTTGATCTCTCTCTCTCTCTCTCTCTCTCTCTCTCTCTCTCTCGTGTTCTTGATTCGACATGATCTTGATGTATCGCGAGCTTTGCTATTATAGTTGGATCTTATGATGTTTCTCCCCCTCTACTCTCTTGTAATGGATTGAGTTTTCCCTTTGAAGTTATCTTATCGGATTGAGTGTTTAAGGATTTGAGAACACTTGATGTATGTCTTGCATGTGCTTATCTATGGTGACAATGGGATATTCACGTGACCTACTTGATGTATGTTTTGGTGATCAACTTGCGGGTTCAGTGACCTTGTGAACTTATGCATAGGGGTTGGCACACGTTTTCGTCTTGACTCTCCGGTAGAAACTTTGGGGCACTCTTTGAAGTTCTATGTGTTGGTTGAATAGATGAAACTGAGATTGTGTGATGCATATCGTATAATCATACCCACGGATACTTGAGGTGACATTGGAGTATCTAGGTGACATTAGGGTTTTGGTTGATATGTGTCTTAAGGTGTTATTCTAGTATGAACTCTAGGATAGATCGAACAGAAAGAATAGCTTCATGTTATTTTACTACGGACTCTTGAATAAATCGATCAGAAAGGATAACTTTGAGGTGGTTTCCTACCCTACAATAATCTCTTCGTTCGTTCTCCGCTATTAGTGACTTTGGAGTGACTCTTTGTTGCATGTTGGGGGATAGTTATATGATCCAATTATGTTATTATTGTTGAGAGAACTTGCACTAGTGAAAGTATGAACCCTAGGCCTTGTTTCCTAGCATTGCAATACCGTTTACGCTCACTTTTACCACTTGCTACCTTGCTGTTTTTATATTTTCAGATTACAAAAACCTATATCTACCATCCATATTGCACTTGTATCACCATCTCTTCGCCGAACTAGTGCACCTATACAATTTACCATTGTATTGGGTGTGTTGGGGACACAAGAGACTCTTTGTTATTTGGTTGCAGAGTTGCTTGAGAGAGACCATCTTCATCCTACGCCTCCCACGGATTGATAAACCTTAGGTCATCCACTTGAGGGAAATTTGCTAATGTCCTACAAACCTCTGCACTTCGAGGCCCAACAACGTCTACAAGAAGAAGGTTGCGTAGTAGACATCAGTGTGCTCAAACTGTATCATGTCATCCCAGAGCATGACCTATATATATACCCTATTACAAGCAAAAAAAATAATCCCTCCTAAGTCAAATTAACCTCTCTCATTGTCAGGCAAAAAGTAGTGATGGACCAAGCGGGCCCACAGATGGAAAACATTGATATCGCTGGTAACCGCTTAAGTGGGTGCAAAAGGACAACCACCATCGCTTTGCATGTGGGCCAAACATATGTTGAATACCCAAAATGCACAACTTTGATGTGCCACATGCCTAAAAAACCGTAAACCCCCCACACAGAGCGAGGTTCATGAAGCGTACTACATATGATGGTCCCCTTCCCCCTCTTCGACGCATACTATATGCTCCTACCGTAATACAACCCAAAAAGAATCCTCCTCGATGGTGAAATTAATTAACCTCTCCCGATGTAGGTCAAAGTGATACATGCATCGACGATGGCCTCGTGGGCCCACAGATGGAAGCGTCACACGTGAGTGTCCTAGCTAGGATAACCACCGCCTGCATGCATGTGGGCCAAAGAGGTGTTGTGTGATGTTTGATAAGCCAATTTCACAACTTTGATGTGGCACATGCCTCGGAAACCGAAAAGTCCCGACACTGAGTGAGGTGTACTTGTTCACGGACGCGTACGTATAGTATATATGCTAGTCCCCTCCCACCTCTTCGACGCACAGTATATACCACCATAACACAAACAAAAAAGATTCTACTTTGCTGGTCAAATTAACCTCACTACCGGCTGTTCGTCAAAGTGATGGACGATGACCTCGCGGGCCCACAGAAAGTGTCACACGCAAGTATCGAGTGTCGTGTAGGACAACCATCGATTGCATGTGGCAAAAACATGTATGTATGAAAGGGTTGTGTAATGATTTAAATAACAAATTCACGACTCTGATGTGGCACCTGCCTAACAAAACAGCCAACCCACACGATGGCTCACAACTCGTAGTGTACTGCGAGCCACCCACCACCCCCAGACGCACACACCCACACACACACACCACGAATCCACCGCAACTACGATGCATGTTAAATTATCCCGCGATGAACATATGTTACCAAAGGAGGGATGTTTTAATTTAAAAGAAACAGAGATCATTAAGACATTTTAGTACATTAATTCATCGATTTTCTACGGGTATAATGTGCAAAAATCAAATTTGAGCTACATGCACATGTGACAGTGCACCTAAATGGATTGCAAAAACACATGTGTCTCACTGGGTGCATGTTTTACTCCCCGTGCAAGAAATTTCAAACATTGAGAATCTTGATTTTTAAATTCTAGTACATCCAAAACTTATTTGAAGTTCATGAAACTTATCATGTTGTCATATGGAAACCAATACAAAGTGGCATTGTACTTTATTTTTGTCAAATTTGAGACCAGTTTTGATGTAATCTTTATCTAATTACTAACGGGAGCTTATTAATAATTGGGAACCAATATCCCAAATGGATTATTTATCCGAACCGTGAGCATTAGACCAACAATGGATACGTGCCATGCTTCGGTTAAGCAATAAAGTGGCAACATTAATCATCCAAATAGAAAAACAATATACGTGCCGCCACGCGACCCGTGTGCCGTGCGAGCAGGCGTGAGTTGACGAGACGCATGCGAGCAGTCCACCGCGCAGGCAGACCGGGAGGCGTGCGTGCAGGTGTTTGAATTGACGGAGGCATGCTCGCTGCATAGTGTCATCGGGAGGCGTGCGAGTAGCTGTGTGAAACGACGGTAGGCATGCCAGCAGTCCGGTGCGCAGGCTCACCGGGAGGCGAGCCAGCGGTTTGACCACCGCCCGCCTCTCTCCCAATACTCCATATTAATGGAGCGCCCGAGCGTCCGCCCCCCTATCCTCGCCGCACACACAATCCTCTCTCTCCGCTTGCATCTTCGACGCCGCTCTCAGTCCTCAAAGCCGTCAGTATATGAGGATGCTGCCGAAGCGCCCCATGGGAGGGAGTGGCGACACCGGGGCTGCTGAAGCACCGGGGCACGACATGGAGATGGAGACAGAGGTTGCCGTCACCGGCGGTGAGTTATTGCTGCACCCTGACGTCGTCGAGCTTCCACAACCGGAGGCGGAATTCCATACCGACTCTGGTGACGACTCGGGCGACCACCCTGGCGACGACTCCGACGACCACTCCGGCGACGACTCCAACGACGACGGACAACTGGTTAGTCATCTATACCCATCTATGTGTCAAATATATCCTAGGGTTTCTTTAGTTACTTCTACCTCCCCCTTTTTGGAATAGAAATACTATGGTTATGTTCTCCCAATCCATGAAATCTGAGTAAGTTTTGTTAGATCCGTGTAGTGTATTGATTGTTTGAATGGTACAAGTGATAAGTGATTAGTTGTTTCATCTGTGCAAATAATTTCTGCTAGTAATCCGACTAGGGTTATTGTTCGTGCTAATAATTCCTATTCAGGACTTGACAATTGATTTTGAATGACCTACATATGTTTGTGCCATTATTTCTTCAAGATTGGTCTGTACATAGACGACTGTGCTTAAAAATCGAACTATAATCTCTGGATATGTATAAATAAATAGCCATAAATTCCTAATCCTACTTCACGACATGTAAACATTGATTTGATGCCAAATTTGTTTTATTTGTATAGGTGTTGTCTGATGATGTGGACAGCAAGGATGAAGATGGCCAGAGGATGTACAAGAGGCAAATCCTGAGGGAGCTTTATGCGGGAAAGCATAACAGGTGTATTAGGACCTAGAACGGCGGCTATCGATGCCCATTTTGCAACCACAAGCTTCATGACGCGTATCTAAGTGTTCTGGCGCATGCAAGAGGACGGGCCGTTGGCTCCTTCAAACCAAAGTATTCTCCTAGGGTGGCGCACGGCGCGTACACCGAGTACTTGGAGAAGCTTCAGGATCGTGCCGGCATAAGAGATGAGATGTGGGATCGAACTATGTACGCTTGAGTATGCTTAATGATGGTTGAACTATGTACTTATGGTTGAACTATGCTTGTGTACGTGTACGCTTATTTTCTATGTCTGAGTATGTTTAATCTATGTTTACTTATGTCTAACCGTGGGATATGGTGTTGGGAAACGTAGCATGCAATTTCAAAAAAATTACTACGCTCACGCAAGATATATCTAGGAGATGCATAGCAACGAGAGGGGGAGAGTGTGTCCACATACCCTCGTAGACCGAAAGCGGAAGCGTTTGACAACGCGGTTGATGTAGTCGAACTTCTCGTTCCGACCGATCAAGCACCGAACGTACGGCACCTCCGAGTTCTGCACTTTCAGTTCGATGACATCCCTCGAACTCTTGATCTAGCAAAGTGTTGAGGGAGAGTTTCGTCAGCACGACGGCGTGGTGACGGTGATGGTGAAGTGATCCGCGTAGGGCTTCGCCTAAGCACTACGACAATATGACTGGAGGCGTAAACTGTGGAGAGGGGCGCCGCACACGGCTAATAGATGTTTTTGTGTGTCCTCTAGGTGCCCCCTCCCCACATATATATAGGTTGGAGGGGGGAACAGGCAGCCAGGGGGGCGCCCAAGTAGACCGAGTCCTACTTGGGCTCTCACCCCAATTCGCCCCCTTCCTTGTTTTGGCACTAGGAGAAGGAAGGAGGAGGTGCCCCCCTTTCCTTTCTCCCTTGAGAAGGGGAAGGAAAGTGGGGCTAGCCCTCCTCCCTTGCCTTCCCTAGGGCTGGCCGGGCTGGCGGAGGGGCGCACCAGCCCCCTGTGGGCTGGTCTGTCCCTCCCTAGGCCCATTAAGCCCATATAGCTTGCCGGGGGTTGCCCGGAACCCCTTCCGGTGACCCGATTCGTACCCGGTACCCCCGGAACACTTCCGGTGTCCAAATACTATCGTCCTATATATGAATTTTTACCTCTCGACCATTTTGAGACTCCTCGTCATGTCGGTGATCTCATCCGGGACTCTAAACAACATTCGGTCACCAAATCACATAACTCATATAATACAAATTGTCATTGAACGTTAAGCGTGCGGACCCTACAGGTTCGAGAACTATGTAGACATGACCGAGACACCTCTTCGGTCAATAACCAACAGCGGAACCTGGATGCTCGTATTGGTTCCTACATATTCTACGAAGATATTTATCGGTCGTACCGCAATGACAACATATATGTTATTCCCTTTGTCAACGGTATGTTACTTACCCGAGATTCGATCGCCGGTATCTTCATACCTAGTTCAATCTCGTTACCGGCAAGTCTCTTTACTCGTTTCGTAATGCATCATCCCGTAACTAACTCATTAGTCACATTGCTTGCAAGGCTTATCATGATGTGCATTATGAGAGGGCCCAGAGATACCTCTCCGATACTCGGAGTGACAAATCCTAATCTCGATCTATGCCAACCCAACAAACACCTTCGGAGATACCTGTAGAGCATCTTGATAATAAACTAGTTACGTTGTGACGTTTGATAGCACACAAGGTATTCCTCCGGTATTCAGGAGTTGCATAATCTCATAGTCGAAGGAATATGTATTTCACATGAAGAAAGCAATAGCAATAAAACTTAACGATCAACATGCTAAGCTAACAGATGGGTCTTGTCCATCACATCATTCTCATACTGATGTGATCCCATTCATGAAATGACAACACATGTCTATGGCTAGGAAACTTAACCATCTTTGATTAACGAGCTAGTCTAGTAGAGCCTTACTAGGGACATTGTGTTTTGTCTATGTATCCACACATGTATCAAGTTTCCGGTTAATACAATTCTAGCATGAATAATAAACATTTATCATGATATAAGAAAATATAAATAAAAACTTTATTATTGCCTCTAGGGCATATTCCCTTCATATGGATGCAATCAGTTCGGTTGATGGAATCTACCTCCGTCTTGGTTTATTGGCCCCCTTTGTAATTTGTGTTAAATTTTGACCAAAGGTTTAACTGACAAAATGTTAGTGCAGGTCGGCAAAAATTATATCGCTGGATGGGTATTTGAGCATAGTGCTCAATGATATGATTTTTTGTGACATGCATAAACATTTCTTAGTTAAATATTTGGTCAAAATTTCGTAAAAATTACAAAGGGGACCAATAAACCAGGACGGAGGTAGTACGTCAATCACACACGGTTCCCAAAATTGGAACCGTGTGCAATGACTTTCATTTTTCCTGTAGCGTCAATCACACACGGTTGGCTCTAGCAAACCGTCGCCTCCAACATTCTTTGTGGGACAGAAAACCCTCACCACCCAATTCAAAAAAGAAAAAAGGAAACCCTCACCATCCCCACGTCACAAAAACCCTCACCCCGCCCGCCACCCCCTCCGGTCCCCATTCACACATGCACAAGCTCCTCCGCGTCTATGCATGGCACCGCCTATCGCGGCGGTAACCACTTAGCTCGACGCCTGCCGCTGCCGCCAGGCTGCCGGCAAAGCCCACTGCATTTCGCCACTTCTGCTTGCCGCCACCTATCGCCATCGAGTTTCTCGACGCTGCTCGCAGTCGACCCAGCTCCGCTCGGTTGGGGAATCTGCCGTACTGAGGGTTCTTTCTCATGGACAACATGGTAACTAATTTAATGAGATATTATCTCATCTCTTATCCTAGTTCAGCTGCCTCCTTTAATCACCCGGCCGAAGTCACCGTGAATTCATTTTTATTCGAGCTGATTTGAGGGTTTTCTTCCGTTCGTAGAGTGTACAGTGCGCGGACACATCAGGACCTTGCGGCCTCCACCAGACATTCCATCTCACCATACCAGATGACTTGAGGATGCGCGCGGTATGTTTAATCTCACCCTAAATCGGTTGGCATGGCCTACTTTTCTGAACATATTCTAAATATTGCTACATTTGGATAAAAGGTGCCACATGCACCATATACGTCAAAGGGGATTTTCCCCTCTTCTTTCTATATTAGGCAAATTAATGATGTATTGTTCTTTTGATTACTAACTCCGCCTATGTTGTCTCAGCATAGCCGGTCCCAAGCCCGGGTAAAGGAGGAGGGTTGTGATAGTCCTGGCAAGCCAACGTAAAAACTCAGCCACTCTTATGGAGATGAAACCCAAAAGATTTTCATTGGGGCGTAACCCTCTCAGCGACGCGCCACATCGGAACCCGGGTGTGGTGGAAATGGGCAAGGGCCGGGCCGTCACCCCCGAGGTGACGTGCTGTATCTTGATCCGGATACGGTGGCAAGTGAGCGAGGATCGGGTCGTCGCATCCTTAGTGGCGCGCTACATCGGCGCCCGGATGTAGTGGAAAATGAGCAAGGGTCTTCGCATTTGACTCGATGAGTGTGAAGGGTAAGGAAGCTAGCCGAGCCTAGGAGGATTCGCTTAGGTAGCTGGAATGTAGGGTCTCTGTCAGGGAAGCTTCGGGAGCTAGTTGATGCAGCAGTGAGGAGAGGTGTTGATATCCTTTGTGTCCAAGAAACCAAATGGAGAGGACAGAAGGCGAAGGAGGTGGAGGATAGCAGCTTCAAGCTATGGTACACGGGGACGGCTGCAAACAGAAATGGCGTAGGCATCTTGATCAACAAGTGCCTCAAGTATGGAGTGGTAGACGTCAAGAAACGTGGGGACCGGATTATCCTGGTTAAGCTGGTAGTTGAGGACTTGGTTCTCAATGTTATCAGCGCGTATGCCCCGCAAGTAGGCCACAATGAGAACACCAAGAGGGAGTTCTGGGAAGGCCTGGAAGACATGGTTAGGAGTGTACCGATTGGTGAGAAGCTCTTCATAGGAGGAGACCTCAATGGCCACGTGGGTACATCTAACACAGGTTTTGAAGGGGCGCATGGGGGCTTTGGCTATGGCATCAGGAATCAAGAAGGAGAAGATGTCTTAAGCTTTGCTCTAGCCTACAACATGATTATAGCTAACACCCTCTTTAGAAAGAGAGAATCACATCTGGTGACTTTTAGTAGTGGCCAACACTCTAGCCAGATTGATTTCATCCTCTCGAGAAGAGAAGATAGGCGTGCGTGCCTAGACTGTAAGGTGATACCTGAAGAGAGTGTTGTACCCTAGCATAAGCTGGTGGTTGCTGACTTCCGCTTTCGGATTCTTGTCCAGCAGGATAAGCGTGTCAGAGTCGCTAGAACGAAGTGGTGGAAGCTCAAGGGGGAGGTAGCCCAGGCGTTCAAGGAGAGGGTCATTAAGGAGGGCCCTTGGGAGGAAGGAGGGGATGCGGACAATGTGTGGATGAAGATGGCGACTTGCATTCGTAAGGTGGCCTCGGAGGAGTTTGGAGTGTCCAGGGGAAGGAGAAGCGAAGATAAGGATACCTGGTGGTGGAATGATGATGTCCAGAAGGCGATTAAAGAGAAGAAAGATTGTTTCAGACGCCTATACCTGGATAGGAGTGCAGACAATATAGAGAAGTACAAGATGGCGAAGAAGGCTGCAAAGCGAGCTGTTGGTGAAGCAAGGGGTCCGGCATATGAGTACCTCTACCAACGGTTAGGCACGAAGGAAGGCGAAAGGGATATCTATAAGATGGCCAAGATTCGAGAGAGGAAGACGAGGGATATTGGCCAAGTCAAATGCATCAAGGACGGAGCAGGCCAACTCTTGGTGAAGGACGAGGAGATTAAGCATACATGGTGGGAGTACTTCGACAAGCTCTTCAATGGGGAGAATGAGAGTTCTAACATTGAACTGGATGACTCCTTTGATGAGACCAGCACGCGTTTTGTGTGGTGAATCCAGGAGTCTGAGGTCAAGGAGGCTTTAAAAAGGATGAAAGGAGGCAAGGTGATGGGCCCTGATTGTATCCCCATCGAGGTGTGGAAAGGTCTCGGGGACATAGCGATAGTATGGCTAACCAAGCTTTTCAACCTCATTTTTCGGGCAAACAAGATGCCAGAAGAATGGAGGCAGAGTATATTAGTACCAATCTTCAAGAACAAGGGGGATGTTCAGAGTTGTACTAATTACCGTGGAATTAAGCTAATGAGCCATACAATGAAGCTTTGGGAGAGAGTCATTGAGCACCGCTTAAGAAGAATGACAAGCGTGACCAAAAATCAGTTTGGTTTCATGCCTGGGAGGTCGACCATGGAAGCCATTTTCTTGGTACGACAACTTATGGAGAGATATAGGGAGCAAAAGAAGGACTTGCATATGGTGTTCATTGACTTGGAGAAGGCCTATGATAAGATACCGCGGAATGTCATGTGGTGGGCCTTGGAGAAACACAAAGTCCCAGCAAAGTACATTACCCTCATCAAGGACATGTACGATAATGTTGTGACAAGTGTTCGAACAAGTGATGCCGACACTGATGACTTCCCGATTAAGATAGGACTGCATCAGGGGTCAGCTTTGAGCCCTTATCTCTTTGCATTGGTGATGGATGAGGCACAAGGGATATACAAGGATATATCCCATGGTGTATGCTCTTTGCAGATGAGGTGGTGCTAGTTGACGATAGTCGGACGGGGGTAAATAGGAAGTTAGAGTTATGGAGACAAACCTTGGAATCGAAAGGGTTTAGGCTTAGTAGAACTAAAACCGAGTACATGATGTGCGGTTTCAGTACTACTAGGTGTGAGGAGGAGGAGGTTAGCCTTGATGGCCAGGTGGTACCCCAGAAGGACACCTTTCGGTATTTGGGGTCAATGCTGCAAGAGGACGGGGGTATTGATGAAGATGTGAACCACCGAATCAAAGCCGGATGGATGAAGTGGCGCCAAGCTTTTGGCATTCTCTGTGACAAGAGAGTGCCACAAAAGCTAAAAGGCAAGTTCTACAGGATGGCGGTTCGACCCGCAATGTTGTATGGCGCTGAGTGTTGGCCGACTAAAAGGCGACATGTTCAACAGTTAGGTCTGGCGGAGATGCGTATGTTGAGATGGATGTGTGGCCACACGAGGAAGGATTGAGTCCGAAATGATGATATACGAGATAGAGTTGGGGTAGCACCAATTGAAGAGAAGCTTGTCCAACATCGCCTGAGATGGTTTGGGCATATTCAACGCAGGCCTCCAGAAGCTCCAGTGCATAGTGGACGGCTAAAGCGCGCGGAGAATGTCAAGAGAGGGCGGGTTAGACCGAATTTGACATGGGAGGAGTCCGTTAAGAGAGACCTGAAGGATTGGAGTATCACCAAAGAGCTAGCTATGGACAGGGGTGCGTGGAAGCTTGCTATCCATGTGCCAGAGCCATGAGTTGGTTGCGAGATCTTATGGGTTTCACCTCTAGCCTACCCCAACTTGTTTGGGACTAAAGGCTTTGTTGTTGTTGTTGTTGTTGTTGTTGTTGTTATTATTATTGTTCTTTTGATTACTCTCATATTTTCATGACATCATGTTTACCCTATCTGTTTAATTATAGATTTTTGTCCTTCAATTTCAACTGCGGTACAGTTCTTTCAATTTGGGCCCATATTTGCATGTTACCATATTTCTTTAACAATCCTACCATTTTCTGCAGCACGTCCCTTTGCTATGCAACAGAATCTGTAGTGCCAATCATTCCCTTTACATAAATCAAGACTGCAGGGAAGTCATACTGAACACAAACCATGGATTTACAATCATTGCTACTATAAGACTTGATGAACGTGGTGACTCCTATTTTGGCACTAGCCTTTGGAAAGAAATTTCTAAGTTTTATGTACTAAAAGCTGGCATTATAATTGCACTACACATAAAAGGGCCTGGTCATGAGATATATGCTAACTTCCCCGACGAAACCATCCGTCCAAACTTTGTTCGAAGTAAGTTTTCTTTTCAAGTATCTACATGTTGAATTACCCCGCAATATCAAATGAATTGTGTAGTATTTAAGCAACCAATCGCTATTCCATTTTCTTACTATATTCCTACCTAATAACTTCTAGTTACCAATACACTTTTCTATTGCCCTGTTTTAACTAAATATTGTTGGAGATATGCCCTAGAGGCAATCATGTGATGATGATATTTCCATATGTATTCATGAGTCTTTTGTATTGTCCTTGAACATCATCAATGATATGTATCAATAAGTATGTGACTTGTTTGTGGAACTATGTATTGTATGATGATTGTTTTAATGGTCCCTAGTTGATAAGGTTATGCGGACACATATCCTGGACTAGTATACGACTCGGTTGATAACTATGTTTCACAAGTCATGTGCATGGAGATGGTAAACCGATAGTATGGGCTCGGTGATGGAGATCACCGAGCCGGACAGACCCACTTTGAGACGCAGCGAGATATAGTCATCTGTTAGTCTCAAGTGCAATGTCTATGCCATGTCCTAGACCTGAGGTCCTCGCATGTTCTCGGGATGAGGATCGACTCACTTAGGGTCTATCAAACGCTACTCCGTAACTGGGTAGTTATAAAGGTAGCTTTCAGGTGAGTCGTGAGACATGCCGCGAGACATGGTTGACCAAGATGGAATTTGCCCCTCCTATTTGGAGAGTCGAGTGATCAGATTCGGAAAGCATGGCCATGCGACTTGGGTTAAGTGTTAACCCAGTTCGGGAATCTGTATCATGGTTTCGAGAAGAGAGGTCGAGCTAACACAAGGGTGACAAGTACTCGCCTTGAGCTCGACAACAAATATCGTGAGGCAAAAGGAATGTTGCATATGCCACATTGTTGAGGTTCGTCAAAATACTTTACGCCCACGTGGGAGTTGGCACGTTCTGCTAGGAGCCGCTACCAACTATCGACTCTGGTCGTGTCCATGTGTACGTGAACCTATAGGGTCGCACACTTAAGGGGCTGTAGCCCATTCGGATTGGATCTGAGTGGAAACTGGATGTGGACTCCTAGTGGGCTCAAGTGTTGAGCCCACCTCGGAGATCTATATAAAGGGGAGTAGGCACACCACTTAGGGTTGATCAGATTGAACCCTGGTTAGCCACCGCCACTCCCCATGCCCATGCCGCGCGACCGGACCTAGCAGTCCGCCGCTCGACGCTGCTCCCCGTACGTGTGGATACCTTGGAGGCATCGCATCTGCGGTGCTTGGAAGAACCGTTCGAGGGAACCGCGAGGTGCCGTTCGCGGGAGATCACCGTTCACGGGTCTTCGCTGTTCGCGGGAGATCGGCAACGCGAGGAGGAGACGGCCCGGGAGATCGGCTACACGCATCACCAACTCTACTTCCGCTGTGGTGACTGCGCGTCTAGTGGTAAACCCGATCCCGTGATCTATTTCCAGCAGCATGATCTTGGGTGCGCGGTAGAAAATTTTATTTGGCGCTAGTGTAGCATACCGTGTGTTCCAACAGTGGTATCAGAGCCTCCGCTGTGTGGTAATAGATTCGATGATATGCATATGAGATATGTAGATCGGTTCAGGTGCGGGTCGATGAGATCGGTCGCGCATGTCAGTGTTGAAGGTTGGTTTCGTGATCTTGTTTCCGTGATCGTGATGCAGTGGTCGTGACACGACTTACCCCTACCGATCGGTTGTCCGCCATCGGGGTAGACAGTGGAACGTAAATCCGGATGCAGCACGCGAAGATCAATGAGATTGATCGAATCGGAATATAGATCAACACCTTGGAAATGTGATTTCCGCGGTGCTGAAATCTGTTGGAGCAGTCTCGGTAAAACGGCTGTAACTTTTGCATACGAACTCCGATTTTGCTCCACGACCTGTCAAACTGAAGCTAACAAAAAGTGGGATTAGCGGCAAAATTCTAGAACAGGATTTCAGCGCTTCTGCCTAGGCGAAAATCCGCTTGGAAGATAGAGTTTCAGGAGGTTTTATCTTCAGCGGTAGAACGTCTGACTCGTTTTTGCAGGGAATAACTGTGATTTGGTATAGCCCATGTATGTTGCTTGTATATTATTGTTTCATGACCTGCGTGTCATGAGTGCGGCAACCGGCAGGAGCCATATGGTTGTCCCATCATTGTATTAATGACCTGCGTGTCAACATGAGAAGCCATGTAATGTAATTTACTTTCAGTAGCTATTAGTTTTTAATAGCATAGTATCTTATGTAACACTTGGCGGTTGACACCATGGCGTGGAGATGGATATCACCACGAGGACAACCATGCATGGGCAGACTGCGCACGTGGAGATGGAGATCACCACGCGCTGTGAAAAGGGGCTATACCATATCACACATACCTAAACTGCCTGTGAAAGTTTATCCCTTTTATGCACCCTTCCTTTTGCATGGTAGATGTTTTAAGTAGGGTGATCCCTCAAAGAATGTCAAGTACAAATGCCTCCCCAATTGCTGCACCTTCACATATCAAGTATATTTAGTGGCAGACCTATGAAATTAGGGTGCCACTAGATCTCCTTGAAGTGACGGGCTTGTGTCGGACACTTACACGCGGAGCATTGGTTGACTTGTCGTGGCTATCAAAACAGTTTTGGGCTATGAGGCATAGGAGTTGGTGAGGCATGAGATGTCCCGAACAACAAGAGTTGTATGGAGATACGATTAGCAAGAGTTGCTTACCGAGTGATGTTGTCCTCTAGCGGTGATGCAAAAGCTCACTAGTTGACATGTTGATCTTGGATCATGAATCACTAAGTATCAACCGCGGGATGTTGATTTTAGTGGGAGTAATGATCTTATTAAAATGTTTAATATGAATTACTCTTCATGAATACATGTCTTAGTGTTTTGCATATTTCTGTTGTAGATCAATGGCACCACCTGCTCAAGTTACCCCTTTTGCGTTGAAATCAATCCTGGAGAAAGATAAATTGAATGGAACAAACTTTACCACCTGGTATAGAAACCTGAGAATTGTTCTTAGGCATGAGAAAAAGGAACAAGTTCTAGAGAATCCGCTTCCAGAGGAACCTGCCGACAATGCTAATGCCACAGCCAGAAATGCCTACCAGAAACTCGTTGATGAATCAAACGAGATCAGCTGTCTCATGCTGGCTTCTATGGAGCCCGATCTGCAACAGAAGTTCGAAAATATTGAGGCTTTCGATATGATCGAGAACCTTAAGAGCATGTTTCAAATGCAGGCTAGGACCGAAAGGTTCAACATCTGGCGATCCTTGATGGATTGTAAGCTGAAAGAGGGTGATCCACTGAGCCCGCATGTGATCAAGATGATCGGGTACATGCAAGCTCTGGATAGGCTGGGCTTCCCACTTGGGGATGAGTTGTCCACAGATACAATTCTGGGTTCTCTTCCGGACAGCTATGGGCCGTTCATCTCGAACTACCATATGCATGGGATGGAAAAGAAGCTCACTGAATTGCATGGGATGCTCAAAGTGGCAGAGCAGGATATCAAGAAAGGTACACATCGTCAAGTGTTGATGGTGCAGAACTCGGCTAAGTTCAAGAAGAGCTGGTCCAAGAAAAAGGCTAAGGCAAAGGGCAAAGAGAAGGAGGCAACTCCAACTACAGCCGCTGCGCCTAAGTCAGGGACGACTTCGGGGAGTATTTGCTTTCATTGCAAGGAACCCGGACACTGGAAAAGGAACTGTAGCAAGTGGCTTGCCGAGAAGGGCAAGAAGACTGGAAGTATGACTTCTTCTTCAGGTACACTTGTTGTATATGTTATAGACATTTATCTTGCTGATGTTTCTAGTAGCTCTTGGGTATATGATACCGGATCGGTTGTTCACATATGCAACTCGATGCAGGGGCTAAGCAGAACTAGAAATGTCGCAAGAGGAGAAGTTGACATTCGCGTCAGGAATAAAGCAAGAGTTGCTGTATTGGCCGTCGGCACTATGCAACTTAATTTACCTTCAGGATTTGTAATGGAACTTGATAATTGTTATTATGTTCCTGCTTTGAGTCGAAACATTATTTCTGCCTCATGTTTGATGAGACAAGGTTATGAATTCAGTATTAAGGACAATGGTTGTTCTATTTACTTGAATAATATGTTTCATGGCTTTGCACCCGTTGTAAATGGGGTATTTATCCTAGATCTTGAAGGTGAATCAGTCTATAACATAAATGTCAAGAGGCATAAGCCTAATGAGATAAATCCAACTTACATCTGGCATTGTCGACTAGGACACATTAGTCAAAAGCGCATGAAGAAGCTCCAAGATGATGGAATTCTAACTTCGTTTGAGTTCGAATCATTCGAGACATGCGAGTCTTGCCTACTCGGTAAGATGACTAAGACTCCTTTTGCAAAGAGTTGCGAGAGGGCGTCCGAGTTGTTGGAACTTATACATAGTGATGTATGTGGACCAATGAGCACGGCAGCCAGAGGTGGTTTCCAATACTTCATGACTTTCACCGACGACTTGAGTAGATATGGATATGTCTACTTGATGAGGCACAAGTCAGAAACTTTTGAAAAGTTCAAGGAGTTTCAGAACGAAGTGGAAAATCAACTCGGCAAGAAAATCAAACTTCTACGATCTGATCATGGCGGTGAGTATATGAGCCAGGAGTTTGATGATGATCTGAAGAATCGTGGAATAGTTCCACAACTGACTCCTCCGGGTACGCCACAGCGAAATGGTGTGTTAGAACGGAGGAATCGGACCCTGTTGGACATGGTCCGATCGATGATGAGTCAGTCGGATTTACCCTTGTCATTTTGGGGATACGCTCTAGAAACTGCAGCTTTCACACTAAACAGGGTACCATCTAAGTCCGTAGATAAGACACCATATGAGATATGGACTGCGAAGAGTCACAGTTTGTCTTTTCTGAAAATTTGGGGATGTGAAGCATATGTCAAGCGACTCCAGTCGAATAAGCTCACACCCAAATCAGACAAGTGCATATTCGTGGGATATCCAAGGGAAACCTTGGGATATTACTTCTACAACCGTGAAGAGGGCAAAGTGTTTGTCGCTCGACATGGAGTTTTCCTTGAGAAAGAGTTTCTCAACCGGAAGGCTAGTGGGAGGACGGTCCGACTAGAAGAAATTCAAGAACCACACGGGGACGTTTCGGTAGGTGATACTGTCACACCGGAGTTAGTCAGGGAACCCGTAGTGGAGTCGACACCGGTTCCACGGAGGTCGGAAAGGTTACGCAATTTGCATGACTGCATTGTGTTGTTCTTGGAGAACAACGAGCCGACTACGTATGCGGAAGCGATGGAGAGCCCTGATTCCGAGTTATGGCTTGAGGCCATGAGATCCGAATTAAAGTCCATGGATGACAATCAAGTTTGGAACTTGGTTGATCTTCCAGATGGCGTTCGAGCCATTGAGTGCAAGTGGATCTTTAAGAAGAAAACTGATATGGACGGAAATGTCACAGTCCATAAGGCTCGACTTGTTGCTAAAGGTTATCGACAAGTTCAAGGAGTTGACTACGATGAGACTTACTCACCGGTAGCGATGCCTAAATCAATTCGGATCATTCTTGCTATAGCGGCATATTTCAACTATGAAATATGGCAGATGGATGTCAAAACGGCTTTCTTAATGGAAATTTAACCGAGGATGTGTATATGACACAACCCGAGGGTTTTGTCGATCCAAAGAAGTCTAGCATGGTATGCAAGCTTCAGAGATCCATTTATGGATTAAGGCAAGCATCTCGGAATTGGAACATTCATTTTAATGAAGCTGTCAAAGAGTTTGGCTTCATCAAGAATGACTGTGATCATTGTGTATTCAAGAAGGTCAGTGGGAGCTCAGTTGCATTTCTGATCTTATATGTGGATGACATATTATTGATTGGAAATGATGTTCAAATGCTTGAATCTGTCAAGGACTCATTGAAAAATAGTTTTTCTATGAAGGACTTGGGAGAAGCAGCTTACATTTTGGGAATCAAGATCTATAGAGATAGATCGAGAAGGCTTATAGGATTAAGCCAGAGTGCGTATATTGACAAGGTGTTGAAGCGGTTCAACATGCAAGATGCCAAGAAAGGTTTCTTGCCCATGTCACATGGCATTAGTCTTAGCAAGACTCAGAGTCCTACGACTCCTGATGAGCGAAGACGCATGGATGGGATTCTGTATGCTTCGGCTGTTGGGTCCATCATGTATGCTATGGTATGTACTCGTCCCGATGTTAGTTTTGCTCTTAGCGTGGTGGGCAGATACCAGGCTGATCCAGGGGAGAGTCACTGGACAACGGTTAAGAATATCCTTAAGTACTTGAGAAGGACTAAGGATATGTTCCTGGTTTATGGAGGTGAGGATGAGCTCGTTGTAAATAGTTACACCGATGCTAGTTTCCAAACAGATAGGGATGATAGTCGATCGCAATCTGGGTTTGTGTTCATTCTGAACGGAGGATCAGTGAGCTGGAGGAGGTCCAAGCAAGATACGGTAGCTGATTCTACAACAGAGGCTGAGTACATTGCGGCTTCTGAAGCTGCAAAAGAAGGTGTTTGGGTGAAGAATTTTATTTCTGATCTTGGTGTGGTTGAGGGAGCGTCAAATCCATTGGACCTCTATTGTGATAATAGTGGTGCCATTGCGCAAGTCAAGGAACCACGGAACCATCATAAAACCCAACACATACTCAGGCGTTTTAACCTTATTCGCGACATTGTCGAAAGAGGTGATGTAAACATATGCAAGGTACACACGGATGCAAATGTTGTTGATCCATTGGCGAAGCCTCTCCCACGTCCGAAGCATGAGGCGCACATGAGCTCCATGGGCATACGATGCCTAAATGATTGACTCTAGTGCAAGTGGGAGACTGTTGGAGATATGCCCTAGAGGCAATCATGTGATGATGATATTTCCATATGTATTCATGAGTCCTTTGTATTGTCTTTGAACATCATCAATGATATGTATCAATAAGTATGTGACTTGTTTGTGGAACTATGTATTGTATGATGATTGTTTTAATGGTCCCTAGTTGATAAGGTTATGCGGACACATATCCTTGACTAGTATACGACTCGGTTGATGACTATGTTTCACAAGTCATGTGCATGGAGATGGTAAACCGATAGTATGGGCTCGGGGATGGAGATCACCGAGCCGGACAGACCCACTTTGAGACGCAGCGAGATATAGTCATCTGTTAGTCTCAAGTGCAATGTCTATGCCATGTCCTAGACCTGAGGTCCTCGCATGTTCTCGGGATGAGGATTGACTCACTTAGGGTCTATCAAATGCTACTCCGTAACTGGGTAGTTATAAAGGTAGCTTTCAGGTGAGTCGTGAGACATGCCGCGAGACATGGTTGACCAAGATGGAATTTGCCCCTCCTATTTGGAGAGTTATTCTCTGGGCCCTCTCGAGTGACCATATTCGGAAAGCATGGCCATGCGACTTGGGTTAAGTGTTAATCCAGTTCGGGAATCTGTATCATGGTTTCGAGAAGAGAGGTCGAGCTAACACAAGGGTGACAAGTACTCGCCTTGAGATCGACAACAAATATCGTGAGGCAAAAGGAATGCTGCATATGCCACATTGTTGAGGTTCGTCAAATGACTTTACACCCACATGGGAGTTGGCATGTTCAGCTAGGAGCCGCTACCAACTATCGACTCTCGTCGTGTCCATGTGTACGTGAACCTATAGGGTCGCACACTTAAGGGGCTGCAGCCCATTCAGATTGGATCTGAGTGGAAAATGGATGTGGACTCCTAGTGGGCTCAAGTGTTGAGCCCACCTCGAAGGTCTATATAAAGGGGAGTAGGCACACCACTTAGGGTCGATCGGATTGAACCCTGGTTAGCCACCGCCACTCCCCATGCCCATGCCGCGCGACCGGACCTAGCAGTCCGCCACTCGACGCTGCTCCCCGTACGTGTGGATACCTTGGAGGCATCGCATCTGCGGTGCTTGGACGAACCGTTCAAGGGAACCGCGAGGTGCCGTTCGCGGGAGATCACCGTTCACGGGTCTTCGCTGTTCGCGGGAGATCGGCAACGCGAGGAGGAGACGGCACGGGAGATCGGCTACACGCATCACCAACTCTACTTCCGCTATGGTGACTGGGCGTCTAGTGGTAAACCCGATCCCGTGATCTATTTCCAGCAGCATGATCTTGGGTGCGCGGTAGAAAATTTTATTTGGCGCTAGCGTAGCGTACCACGTGTTCCAACAAATATTCCCTGTACTCCCACTTCTATCAGAAAACGCCGCTGACAAAGAGACTCTGGAGGTGGAGAACGGGGCTGCCAACAAGCAGAGGCGGGGCAAGCAAGAACCGCAAGCGACTCCAGTAGGCCTAGACTTCATCAGCAACCTCCTCGATGATATGTTGACAGTCATCATCTCCCTCCTCCCAATCAAATATGGGGCGCGGACAACCGTCCGTTCCCGGCGGTGGCGCCCCCTATGGAACTCCACCCCTCTCGACCTCATCGACACCCATGAGCTCTGGCTATCGCAAAAGCTTAGATGCGTTCTCCAAGATCCTCGGCAGTCACCTTGGCCCAACCAGAGGCCTTAGAATGGGCAAGTTCCATTCCATCAGCAAGGACCGAGCCAAGCTTGACGACTGGTTCCGATCCCCCACCCTAGATCAGCTCGAGGAGCTCACTTTTGATGATGGGCATATGCACTCGACGTCAACGTCCGCGCTCCACCTCACGCCCATGCTGCATGTTGCCAAGTTTAGGAACTGCCATTCCCCCTCCGCCTTAATGACACACCCGCTCTTATTCTACCACGACTGAAGCACCTCGAGCTCGTCGCCGTCTGCCTCCCAAATGGTGACATGGAGCGCCTGCTCCATGGATGTACTGCACTCAAGTACCTTCGGCTTCAGGCGATCAATGGGTTGAGTAGCTTCCACATCACCTTCGTGACTCTCCGGACTATTTATGTGTGTTGCTGGTGCGGCAGGAAGACATCAAAAGATGTGTACCACGGTATTGTCATTGAGGACACACCTGCACTTGAGAGATTACTTGTAGTTGATCAAGAAGGTCCAACAAGAATCAATGTCATGTCCGCACCGAAATTGACAGTGGTGGGCTACTCGTCTGACAAATACTCCGAACTTGTTATTGGATCCACACCCGTTTAGGTACAACAACCGCCTTCTACCTCTCCTTCTACAAATTAACATTATTTCTAATTTTGAAGATGTTTGTTCGTCTGTCATCCAGAAAATGATTCCGAAAAGCTTGACCCCGAAACTGCGCACAGTGAAGATCTTGGCACTAGAATCTATCGGCCCCAACCTGGAGCAAGTTGTTAGTTTCCTAAGATGCTTTCCGTGCCTAGAGAAGCTATATATCGAGGTGATGTTCCTTTCCTGTTACATGTTAACCATAAGGGAGTTCAGTTTGTGACACCTTTTTCCAAGTTTACAATGACAATGTACTACGATTTCTGAAGGATTCTTTTGGAGGATTTCAGTACATACATGTCCCCCCATATTGGTTGCTTGATCCATGTGGTTACAATCTGTAAGCATTTCTCATTTGGATTCATTTGTACTAGTTTTCTCAGGGAACTTTTCATCCACTCCAACCTCTTGTGAAGAAGGCTACACTTTTCTAGAATTTGTAATCAAATGCCCATGTTAATCATGTCAGATCGAAGATGGCATGTTAGTGCATTTTACAAATCCTGCAAAACAAATAGGCATGTAGTAGTGTTTAAAACTGCATGTAGGCACTAACACATTTTCTTCTTTTGCAGATAAGATTAGGCCCATTCGTGGATAATGTGATACAATATAATAATCACGTCGAATGCCTAGATCTGCATCTCTCGGAAATTACTTTGAACTCCTACCGAGGGACCTTACCGGAGATTATATTCGCCAGGTTCTTTGTTGTCAGAGCAAGGGTGCTGAAGGTAATGAGGTTTGCCCTACATTTATTTCGCAAAAATGAATGGTTTGTTGAACAGCGCCGGCGCCTGCGGCAGAATGGAATAGGCTCCAAAAATGCTGAATTTCATTTCGGAACTTCAGATGACAGAGTAATCGGAAGTCATCATGTCAACCCCATACATGACTTCTCAGTGGTTAACCCCTTTGCAAAAATTATGAGGTTTTGAAACCAGACTTAGAAGTTGTAATATTAGTTTGAACCTCTCTGATATCCATGTTCAGCAGATCTGCGCGAGCATTTGTAGCTGATGAGCTGAATTTCATTTCTAATATCAGTTTGAACCTTGTAATCTTCGAATTTGAGCCATATAACTCTGGACTTTGAACCTTGTAATATTTCGAGCTTTTATGGTACTATCGTTGAAATGGCATCGTATGAGACTCGTATATTGGTAGCACTATTTTGACCTTAATATGCAATGGTCTTAGATTTTATTAACCATTCTCGAATCTGTTTACCTTGTCGGTCTCACAACACACGATCTGTATAGCTAACTCGACTGCGATCTTCGACATTATTGCACACAATTGGTTTCTTCAACCGTGTGCCCTGTAGAGCGCAGAATTAATTATAGCACTCGAGTGTCCATCATCACCCTTCTGTGTAACTTTGACCTCATCACCCACGGGTAAAATTATGACCGAAGTCATTCCACACACTTCGTTTTTACAAAGCCTTTTGCCAATAAACGCCCACGATTTGTCCCTCTTCTAGCCGAGGCGTGGCCAAACTAGCCGGGCGGGAAGCTAGCATGGTAAACTGCGCGGTAGCGCGGGAACAAGCTCACCGACGATACATTTGGCGCCTCCTCGAGCCCATGTGTGGTCAAACGAAACGCGTGCGGTGCGGTGTTGTCAAGCATGCACTGGAATCCTCCGTTAGGAACGCCGTGACAAGACATGACGATTACAAGCTGGCCGGCCCCCATTTATTACAGCGGCCATTTAACCCTTGTGTCTCTTCAACCTTTCGATCGTGCCCCACAATTGCAAGAAGCACACCCACCACAAGAAATTCTTAGAGGGTATCCTGCGCGGCTCCAATGGCGCTCCGAGCGGCTGCCGATGATGAGCAGCAGTTCACCATGCATGCTGTAGTGGACCCCCATAGAAGGTTCACGGACCTCTCGGTGGTGTACACCAATGACCCGGTCTGGGTGGAGCACTCCATCCACATCATGGAGTTGTTGCTTGCTGAGGAGAAGTACAAGATGGTCGGGTTCGACCTCGAGTACACCCCTGCTCATGCCGGGTCTCATCCCAAGGTCGCCGTCGCCTAGATGTGCATGCGCCACCACGTCCTTGTCTACCACTACTGCCTGGCCACAAGGCCTTGCGAGCATTTCGCCAGGTTTGTCAACAGACCCCACTACATGTTCGCTACAGTGGACATCACCAACAATGTAAAGGCGCTCGAGAATTCGGGCATCGCCTGCCAGAATCTTGTCGACATCCAGGGCCAATACAAGATCTAGGGGAGCAAGGAGCATGAGAAGGACTCACTGGTTCACCTCGCCGAGGCCATCATCGACCCCTACTATAGAGACATGAAGGATTCCTACAACAAGGACAAGCGTGGCTGGCACTCGGCCTGGATGGAGATACTCGACAAAGCTCACGTCGTGTACGCGGCCAAGGAGGCGTACACGAGCTACGACATGTATAGACGGATCGTTGACATGAGGAAGTGCCTCCTTCCCCAAAACGGCCAGGGATCCAGCCGGAAGCAGAGCAATGGCAAGCTTCGTCGCAACAATAAGTAGATGATTAGTTCCTCGTTTCTCCTACTTTAGTATGCATGTAATTGCTTACTTTGGTGTGTGGAAATTTTATGTGTGTAGTCACTTGTGTAATTGTATGCTTAATTTGGTTATGCAATGCTGTCTTTTTAAGTATATATGTTGATGCTCTGTAGACAGAGTGTAGATGTTGTGCGGACAAAGAAAATCACATCACACACGGACTAAACAATGGAACCCGTCGGTGATGTTTTCATTAATCACTCACAATTGTATACCAGCAATCGTTTGCTCACAACACACACGGCTTGTTAACAGGAATCGTCTGTGTTGTTATAGGTCTTCCCACACGTTTCCGATTACAGACTTGTTTGCCGCATATCACACACATCTTGTTATATTGAACCGTTTCTGTTCTCTTGGCTCAAAGCAAACAGTTCATCCGAGTGAACCGCATGCCGTATTTCGCACACACCTTGATCTCGCTGACTGTTTCTTTTGTGTTGCCTAATCACAAACAGTTCATCCGAGTGAACCGTATGCTGTATATCGCACACACCTTCATCTGGATACCCGTTTCTTTTGTTCCTCCTCATCGCAAACAGTTAATTGAACTGAACCGTATGCCCTGCATCGCACACGCAACTAAAATATGAACCGTGTTTGATGCATCCGCCATCGCAAATGTTTTGCACCTTTTTTTAGAGTTTTTTACACCACCATTCGCAATTATTGCATCGCACACAATTTCGTCGAAGGGTCTCTGATCGTAGTGTCACGTTAGCAGCATCCTGCAGTAGTGGCAGTCGCGGCGGCTGGGGAGGGACTGGATCTAACATGTGCACCGGGAGTGTGCTTGTGACTCTTTGTGGCGAGCTGCCCGGGTTGCTTTGGTCGTTTCCTGCCGGTGAGATTGAACTTAATCAAAATCCCTCCAATTCCCAGTGAACCGCGCAGTGACACCCTGAGGGCTAGATACCATGTTTTGTTCATCTACTCTTTCCTTGATGTAGTTTCATAAGAGAAAACCCAAGGATGTATTCGATTCTAGACTCAGCTGAGCTATATCCCTCGCGCTTGCATAGTTACATGGCATGTAGATGCATGGTGCCTGCTATTTATAAACGAGAAAGGAACGATGCACAACTATACTGAGTGGGCACTCTCAACATGATTGCCTGCAACCATGCATCTATGTCTGGCCCTACACAGTGTAGATAAGTACTCCCTCTGTAAAGTAATATAAAACCTTTTAGATCAGTACTAGTAGTATATCAAGCTTACCATAATTATATTACTACTAACTTCCGTACCACTTTGTTTTGGGACCTTGTAAATGATCGTCTCATCCTTTTAGGAAGGAGCAGACAACAATGAAAAATGACACAAGATATACGGGTGCTATAAGGAGCAAATAAAAACCCCCAAACAAGCAGAACCATCGTATTTGATTCTCATCTTATACCTTTATAACTCCGTTTCACAATGTTTGTCGTGTGCGTACATATCGAAGAGGCAAAAGACTTGCGTGATGCTTGGTGGGCTCAAATAATTCATGTTTCTATTAAATCAAGACGGAAATGTTGAGTGGGACCCTTCAAAACATTCATGACAGCTATTAAATCAAACATTCAAATGAGGATCTGATATCTCTATAAGCGTTTAATATATGTACAAACTAGTGTTTATCCATATCGTTGAGCACTAAGGGAATTACTTAGACATGGACATAGCAAGCATTATATTAATGTTGGTGAAAAACATGAATAAGAGATTGGAGTAACACACATATGAATCCTCTAGGGTTCGATGTTATAAAGGAATGGAGGTCGGATGGTGTTGAAGATGGTGATGGAAATGGTTGATGCCGGAGTCTCCTTGTACGAGGTGTTGGCGATGGTGATGCCCTCCTAGTCGATTTCCCCTGCGAATCTGGAGGCTAAGGTTCTTTGTTCTGTAAAGGTTTTTGGTGGCTATGGGCGTCTGATCCTTGATTTGATCGTGAAGAGTAGAATTACCAGACCATAGGGCTGCGACCATGGCTGGTACGAGCGTGCACGGTCATACCATATGTCGTCATTTGCTCTGGAGCCTTCGTGCTGACTGGTTTCTTCTCCAATTTGTTTCTCCCTTTTATGGTAGTTTTCCGTCATGAGATTTATCATGATTTTTACATCATATTCCTGTTATTCTCTCTTTATACCTTAGGGTACCTCCATGGATGAAATCCTGGCAAAAACAGACAAAACATATGTGCGAACATGAAAAAATCCGATAAACCCTACAACAAGGCATAGAGGTACGTAGTGGGTGCGGTGGTGCGGAGCCAAACGGTGGTGGCAAGTCTAATCTAGGTATAGGCTGGCCATAGTCGGGCTCATGGCGGTTGCAGGGCATCGACGTTCATGGTGTCTGTGCAGATCCAGCTATGGTAGTGTTGTGCATCAGCGTTTGCTCACCTATGTGGTTATTTGTGGCTATCGATGACCCTTTGTTTTGGCGGCCATGATTTGCTACTGTCGATGCATCGCGGGTTCCCCGACTCGCTTATTGGCAGTGGCTAGGCCCCTTCCCCAGGGCTCAAGTAGGTGGAGCGGATCAGGGCTCTAAGTGAAAGCCTTGTTTGAATGGGGACCGATGGATACCAACAACGATGGCATGGTGGCACCCCTTTCCTTCTGTGTAGTCATCTAAGTGTTCCTCCTTTTCATTAGGTCATGGTTCGTCGGACTGTTGGCTAATGTGGGGGCTGTTGGTGTGGCCAACCTTTTGCCCGAGGTTTAGTGGGGCAGTCATAGGTGGCTCTGGCGAAAGCTTTCGTCTTCGAGGGGGTAGATGCCGGCGGTGATGATGCCCATGAGCGTCAGTTTCTTTCTTGAAATCATCTTCGAAGAGCTCACTAACTCCTCCCCGGGCTGTGGTCTTATTGGCGGTGGGGATTCGAGTTGGCCGCATTGGCATTTTTGTTCCTTTTTTATGGTCTTTACCATGTGGCCTCCTAATCAACCGTGTCGTGTGTGTTTTTCGGGCTGGTTTTTCGTATAAATCCAGCTAACTCTATTCTTCTTCATGAAATCATAGGTGAACCCTGCCCTCTTGACGATGTTCTCTCCAAAATATATTGCACCACAATATAATCTAGAAAGCACGTTCATTAGTGTAGTTTTTCTTATGGAAAGTGAATTTGCATAGTTGTCTCATGTGGAGTCACATCTTTCCTATTCTCGGATACCTTAATCCATTCTTGAGCTGCTCCTTGATAAGCAAAACGTAATTCAGTTGCCCTGTTTGCCAGTAAAGATGACTTTTAGAACGAAATGTTGTTTTTTGCAGGATATATACATTGTGTTATACATTATTAGCTATATGAGCTCTAGCTTGAGTTGGATAGCATTCATTTTTAGCAAGAGATCTAGACACTCCTTAATTAGATAATGTCATAGTGTGATGTCTACTATGCAACCTTCTCCTTGTAGATGTTGTTGGGCCTCCAAGTGCAGAGGTTTGTAGGACATTAGCAAATTTCCCTCAAGTGGATGACCTAAGGTTTACCAATCTGTGGGAGGTGTAGGATGAAGATGGTCTCTCTCAAGCAACCCTGCAACCCTAGCGCCCAACGCCTCTCCTCCCCCGCCACCGCCGCAAGGCGTCGCTGGGCAAAGCCCGACCGGCGTAGGTGGCGGCGAGGCTCTGGATCCTCTCTGCCTGGAGTGTGCTGTTGCGGGACGAAGGCTCGAGTGGGGGCCTGGGGCTTGCGTAGGGCTCCTCGGTGCGGCGGCGGGCGAGCTGGTCGACGGCGCGTGCGGCTACGATGGCAGAATGGTGCTAGTCTTTGGCGCGGCGGTTGCGTGGGTTCTCAGCTTGGGTGGATGCAAGCGGGTGGCTTCCTGGCCAGATCCGGCCAGATTTGGTCCTGTAGCTTGCGTGCGGTGCGGGGGATGGCTGGAGTCCTAGCCGGTGCTCCAGTGAGTGGTGGTGGTGCGGGCCGGTTGAGCTCTTGGCGTCGCACTAGCGGTTGGGCTCTGATTGACAGTGCAGAGTGGAGGTGGCGATTTCCCTGCTCCTGGGACCGAGTCGGCGGCGCGCGGGGCTAGGCGAGTGTCCACCACGGTGCCCACCTTGCCGCATGCGCGGTGGCGGTGGCTCTGTCCTAGGGCTCATGCTCGGATGGGCTAGATTTGGGCCCGTTGCGGGTCGGTGCGGTTGCGCCGGGTAGGTGAGATTGGGCTTGGCCCGGGTGGTGCCCGTAGGCTGAGATCCCTCTCCCCACCGGTGCGGTGGTCGGTGGTGGTGGTCGGGCTCCGCTATCCTGTCGGGCGGATCGGTGCCTATGATAACGGTTAAGGCGTCGTGCAAGCAGGCTTGGTGGCGTCCGTCGTTACTCATGGGGTATTGTCCCCCCCCGGTCCACCGGGACTGGCTGGGACGCAGGTGCGGATGCCCCCTCTACTGTGGGGGCCTCGACCCAGATCCCGTGACTGATGTTGGGCTAGGAATGAAAGGATACCCCTTTCTTTCCTCCTTCCGAGGTTGGTGCACCGCGGCGTGGACGGATGGCGGTGGCTTGGATGTGGATGCCGAAGCGGCGGCTTTTGATGGCGGTCCGTATGGTTGGCTTTCCAGCGGGCAACATGTTGGTGGTGGTGGCTCCCTCTTGGTCGTGTGGGCGGCATGAGGGTAGCGGTGGGTGGCTCGGGGCGCTCTCCCTGTCTTTGGCAGTGGCATCGCCCCGATCCAGACCTGGGGAGCTGAACCCGTTGCGCATGTTCTGAAGACCTCGTGGTGGCATGGGCGAGCTGCCGAGCGAAAGCTCTGCACTTTGTCGCCGATGACGGTGACACTTGCCAGCGTCATTATCTTCATGAAGACGTCGTCGTGATGCTCCTCTTCGTGCCAGGGTTCCAGGTGAAGAACCTTGTCCCTTCTAGACTTGACATCGGCGACGCTTTGCACCGTTTTCCCTCCTGGGGGTGTTGTCGTGGAGCTTAGGTGTTTTGGGCATTGTGTGGCGTTGTACTCGGTTTTCCCAATGCTTTCTTTCGGTAGCGTAGTTCTGCGTGATCCGGTTATCTTGGAATCGGCATTGTATGAGTGCTACCTCACCATCTTGTATCATTCAGCCGTGTACTTGGTTCAGTGATTACTCCCTGCTTCCATCTATATAGGGCCTAATGCTTTTTTTGAGGTTAACTTTGACCAAATGTTAGAGCAATAATATATGACATGCAACTTACACAATGCATATCGTCAAATTCATACGTGAAAGGAGCTTTCAATGATATAATTTTCACATTATACATGTCATGTACTATTAATCTTGTCAGTAGTCGAAGGCGTTCTTGAAAATTGCATTAGGCCCTATATAGATGGAAGGAGGGAGTACTTTATATATAAAGCGGGGCCAAATCCTGTTTCGAGGGATAACTTCCATGCCTCCCTTTCATAATTTTTGTGTCCACAGATGCCTCCCTCTCTTGTTGGAGTCCGCACCACATTGCTCATGGCAGTAGATGTTTTCTTTCTTACTAGATGACTCGTTGCGCCGATGGCGCAAAGAGCGAGTTCAAACCAAGCACTGATAGAGTGAGCATAAAAATATGTAGATACCCATTAGAGCATATGGAATTTTTTGCATCATGGAAGTTTTCAGTCATGTAGCGAAGTCCACGAGCGTAAGATGATGGCATTACATTTTTCTTAGCGGTCTCGGTTCCATCAAGCTTACCAAGGCCAACAGCAGCAACAATAAGCTAGAGTTTTTCAACACGCATGTCACCCTGAGGTTCTTCGGAAAGGGTTCTCATTGAATAGCGAGAAGATTATGAGCCAACAGGTCACCAGAGCTACCAGAGCAATAGCCAAATAGCAAGCAGAAGATGACAGGACAGGAACCAAATGCTCTTCTAAAAAATACATAGCAGAGAGAACTTATTTGTGGTTCATCTTACAGAGGAATGTTGTTATAATGAAAACTATGTAATCACACTTTGTTATTTTTTCCGGATCTTTAAAGTGCATAGTGGTTCTGTGTTACTCTTATATAAACCCTGAGCAAGGTATAGGCCATTTAAAAATCCGGAGAAGACACCTGAACAGTATACGAATTATGCAGACTGACAGTAAAAGCTAAACATAGGTAGGTCATAAAGAGGAGCTCATGAAATGCAATTGGTTACTGTGCATGAAGTAGGCAGAATGATGGTTAATTTTAGCAGCTAATTTATGAGCAGTCAGTTGACACGGCAGAATATAATGATAATCCTGTCAGATAAATTAGGCAAGCAGGGTCCATAAAGCAGCAGGCCCAGGACTAAACATAAGACACAAGAAGGCATACAAAGGGCAACGACATTGACAAGCAGTAGATTAAGTACCATGGCCCAACGGCATTTACAATGAGTAGAAATTGTCCTAGGGAGGGAGATAAGATAGAAAGGCCAACGTGATATTTACAACGCATAGCAGATGGTCTGTTTGAGCGCCTAAATAGAGGAATTGTCATGACAAGGGCTTGACATAGCTCCACAGATGCCAAAGCCGTGTCTTAGAAAGGTGCACAAAATACATCAGATGCATAACCAAAAGTGTGCCGGGCTGGCGATCTTCACACCCGACGGCGAGACCGCTGCTACGATGCAGTAGAGCTGAGAAGCTCTCTTGACCAGCATATCCATCTAGCAGCTAACTTAGCTTGATAAGAAAGCAGAACATAGAAGATACCCTGAGGAAGGAGATGAACCATTAGTCAATCTACGGCGACAGGTCATGTACGCCGAATGCACCAGGAACAGAATTCAAGAAGGGATTGTCGTACCATATGTACACGGCGAGCCTAGCCTATTGAAGAACTACTGCTTTGCTTTCTTTGGAATGCTGGCACCCTTGGCCACTGCATTTACCCTGAGTTGCAAGCAGTGCGAAAAACAAGAGGCATGTCAGGAAAGCTAGCACCGGCATATATAACAAGAAGCATAGAATGTAATAAGAAGAAAAGCACAAACACCAAATGTAATAGATGTAGGCCAGCATAATTTAGTAGTAGGCTAACTGAGCCCAAAAAACACAGCTGATTCAGTTACATGGTTAATTTAGTTGTATATATGAAGTATGTTATCTACTATGCAACAGCAAGTATCGCTTGCACTAGCATCAGAAATGAAACAGGAGCATCACACAATACTAAGTAGAATAGATGTTGCATCTTAAAGCTATAAAGCTGTTTTACTGGGTACTTGGTAAGCTCTAATCTAACAGTGAAAAAAAAGGTTCAATGAAACTCCATCACATGCATCGGTTAAGAAGAAAACAATTTGTAAATCATATAGAATGAAGCTTTGCATTTTTAAAACGACACGACCAAGGAAGAATAGCAATCATCAGGATACACCCTGCACTGAACTGGGAAAATGTAATGGACTAAGAGCCTTTACCTCTTGTTTTTAGTCAGCTCAGGAATAACATTCGGTGCATCTTCAGCAGCTGCGGTTTCAGTCTCTTGACCAACTTCTTTAGTTTCCCGCTACAAAACATTGGTGTGGATTAAGCATGGTTTGTGCATAAGGGGAAGGTAGTTACATGTGAAAGAGGCACAAACATTTGGCATGGGTACAGCTTCAACTGTATCTCTAGTAGAAGCACTCTTTTCAGCTTTGGCAATAACAAAGGCAGTAGAAGCAGGTAGGTCAGCCCCCTTTAACTTCAGTGGCGGTGATCTTCAAAGGTGTAGTGAAAAGCTTGCGCCGAGAATTTTTTGGGCACGGTGATTTGCTGCTTCCCAAGACAAAAAATACATTAGCCGCAGGCAAAGAAAAAGAATTTTGAAACATAGCATAAAGGGAGGGTTGATACCTAGGCGTTTTAGGCATAGTGGCCTACCCTTTGCTTTTGAACGCAGAGATAGGAGTGTTCATCTGGAAAAGAAACAATATAAGAGCCAATCGATGGAAAGAGTTTGAAAGGGGGAATGACCAGTAGATATACCTCATCTAGAGGGAGTGCAGTAAGTGTAGCCGATCCTGTAGGGAAAGACTCGAGAATGGGCAACGCTGCACCAGAGTTCTCAGCAGAAGACGACGTTCCAGATGCGCGTGATGCACCACCAAATCCCAAGGGTGGAAGTTCACGTTTAAAGGTTTGATCGATCCTACTAACTTGGAAGGACAGCTGAGTGCTTGTAGGCTGGAAGCTCTTGGTGGAGATAGAAACAACAAGCACATACTTCTGAGCAACAATGCGGGAAATCTCAGTACGCATTGCCACATCGCCACCTCCTATCTGGGAAAGATCATGCACACTTGTAAAACTTGGGTATTTGTGTTCAATTAGAGGCAGGACTGGCTTGCCAACAACACTCCTTGCAGCTTTATCAAACCACATGAATTCTGCTTCAGCTCCACCATCACTTCCAAAGGTGCACACGCAGTATCTACATACCACAAACCAAATGGACTAAGAAGCAAGCGAATATACAGATGGAACAAAGCCTCATGCGGGAAATGCACTCACGAGGGATCTGCATTAACGGAAGGGCAAGTGGGGTCCGAGCAACGGAAATGCCTTCCAAAAACATAGGTTGTTTTATGACATTCCCGGCATGACAGGAACCACCAGCAATTGTCATAGCCCAGCCTTGTAATAATAACCTTCACCAATAACTGTTTCTTCTGCATTTGATCAGCAACACAATTACAATGAGAAGGAAGGCAAGTTGAAAACAGGGATAGAACAAAAGAATTTTTTGCTCCCATGGATGTAAAAGCAAACAAGCAATTGTACTGGGTATTTTCATAAGGAATCTTATGCTGTGCGGCGGCCCTTTATAATCAAGCAGGGGTTCTAAAAACTGAGGCAGTTTCTTAAAGGGATCAACAAATACTTTTCCAGCCTTACAAGAATTGTTGTATATAACACGCCTTTTTGTGATAGCAGACTGTGACTTTACCCTCTCACGCCACCAAAAGCTAGCCCCGCAGTGGTTGCATCGGTAGTCGGGAGCTCCGTAGTATGACCTCTTTGGGTAGAAAGCTATAGGAGTTTTAAGACCGATAAGAATGCAGAACATTGGGAAGCGGAAAACAGCATGGTTAATAATAACAAAGAGATACCTTTAAGGATCTCGACTTCGTCAGGAGAAAAACCAACCCAACCAGGTTCCAGAGGAGATGCTAGGGTATGCTCTGTGAGAGCCAGAACAAGAAGGCACCAACATGACATAGAGAACGCAAGGAAGCAACACTACAATCGATCAAGGAGAACATGAACTAACCATTCTTGTTGTGGGAGCAGAGCCTGTCCAACAAGAACCTGCACCTTTTACGGTTGTGGGAAGTCTCAGCAGAAGAAAGAGATACGAAACACAAAACATGCTAAGGGAGAAAGCCCTATTTATCAACGGATGCCAAGAGCTGGTGTAACTAAAAAGGTGTAAAGAACATACGTTTCCTCTTTCAAAAAAACAAGGGGAACGGCAGGCATGGCCGACACAGGAGGCAAAAGAGCTGCAGCACGAGCAGCACGGCGCGGGAGAACAGCACGGTGCACAACAGGAGAACGGGCTGAAGGAACAGCCGGTCTGGCAGGAACAGCTGCCCGGGCAGGAACAACATGGCGCGGAGGCATACCGCAACCAGAGAAATTAAAAGCACGAAAAGATACACGCCATGGTACTGCAAGAAACAAGCAAACAAGCGGAAACTAAGCTCTAAAATTGCTTCGGTGTAGGTTAAAGGATAATCAAATAAGAATAGCACAATTTTCCAAGGGTATCAACACAGTCATTGAAAGACACATCATATAAGGTAACAAGAATAAACAACATAAGAAGAAAAGAGCATGAAACTGAATTCATTCATTACACACAAATAAATAGAATCCTGGAACAACAGAAGTACCTTGTATAAAAGCTAAATAGAGTACAAAGACGCCAAAAGGCTTGAGTACAACAATGCCAGGTTAGGCAGTGGCTGTGAGCGAGTACAAAAGGCACTAATGGGTGTGGCTACAGAGGCCGAGCGCGCGCAAGCAAGGGCCCTCTCTAAGTAAGCCGCATAATGAACAGCCGACGTGGCGACAGCGACAGCAGCATTCCCTGAATTCCTATAGCAAACCACACACTCATAGCTGTAATCCTTAACTATAAAACCATACATCCCTTGCAAAAACCTGATTGCCTGCAAAGCAGCCTGCTCGTATGCATCTACACAACCTTCCCACCCAGAGGCCCAGGGGAAAAAAATTGCAGCATCGCCAGGACACCATCCCCGGGAATGTTAATCTCTACCCCAGCAAGGACATGGCCATCCCCGTCAACCTCATGCATATAGCAAGGGGCAGGCAGTGCACGGTGCGCTGCTATGGCTTCCAGGATTGGAACAACAAAGGACAGCACAACACACATTCTAGACATGCGAAGCAAGGATGCAATAATAAGCATGAAAGAACACATGGAATCAAGAAGTAAAATAATTAATCAACAATAAGCAATGGTAAACAAAGCCACAAAATGACACAACGCACGGAACACACACAGTTAGAAGCGGGCGAATGACAAAATTTGAGATGAGCATAAGGACAACAAGCAAAGAAGGAAGATGGTACCTCCGCACGCCAAAGTAGAGCAGCCGATGTGCCAAATGAGATGAACCACAGCAGAACCTTTGCAGAGCTGGAGCCAGGAGATCAATTATCCGAATAATAAAGACCTGTAACACACGAGAAAGCCAAAAAAGTAAGCAAGCATATAGTCACATACCCTCCTTACAGAGGCATGCTAAAGCCTAAACTAAAAGAAACCAACGGAAAGGATAAAGAAAAGAAAGATGGCAACCGCAGCAGGAGAAGACAAGCAACAATTTAATGCGAAGTAACCTGGTGCAGAAGCATTTAAGCAAACCGAGAACACTCAAAAACAACCTCAAACAGCAGTTAAGTATTGCAGACAAGAGCATGCAGACCATATCCTTGCAAACGCAGCTAGACCGACGTAAACCAACCGAGGCACGATGAACCAAACCAGACAAGATACAACCTTTATAAGAAAAAGCACAAGAAACAAAAAAAAAACATGCGACAGTAGTAACCTGAACAAAGGCAAGGACGAACACTCAACCCAGCCAAACCTAAGATCGAACCAAACCACCCATGTAAGCAGTACGCAACAGATCTGATGCAACCAGCAGCCAGGAAAAACAAACGCAGCGCAAGAAACAACCCATAATGAAAGGAACCTAGGCAGACATTTCATCGAACAGGTGATAAGCAAAGCAAGAGGTGTTGGATAATCCAAACAATCTCTAGTAGTATACGTGTTGGATGTCTAGTAGTAGTTCGAGTAGAGGATGAAGCTCACCCTGAGAAGGACGGACGAACAGGTGAAGAGGTGCACGGCAAACCAGACGCAGTGAGGCTGCAAACGAGAAGTGAGGAAAAGGAGGAAAGAAGAAGGGATTAATACGCAATGCAAGCAACCGAAGCCATAGCCATAAAATCAGCGAATCAGCGGCGCTCACCCTAACCGAACGCGTAGGCAGGCACGCGAGGAGCCATGAGCAAAGAAGCGACAAGCACGATGACGGCAACCAACGATGGCGGCGGAGGACGAACAACGACGCCCAGGTGAGACCGAGCGGAGTGGAGTGAATCGAGAGGGAGGCACTGACAGAGGGGAGGATGAGGATGAAAGAAAAGAGCCTCCTCAGTCATCAACAGGACAGGGGCGCTATAACTCCTAGAGTGACCCAGATAAAGGAGAGCACGAGACCGACAAACGGGCCCAGCCGCACGAAGGGCCACATGCAGCAGAACAACTGGAGAAGTCCCACGTATGAACAAGAAAAGGGCGGAGCACCCTATTACCCAGCGAGTACAGGCGTGCTGGCACAGCAGCAACCAATGGGAGCAGCGCGCGGCTATGAAGAGACAGACATGTGGGACCACATCGGCTGAAGCAGAATGGTCACAGGTGGGTCAAACGCACCTCGGTAAAAAAATGCCACGGCGGCCTGCAGCCCACGATCGCCTCTGGCTGCCTCTGGCCAACCCACGATCACCGCTCCGCAAGCACGCACCCACGCTCTCGCCGCAGGATGGGCCCGCGCGCAAAGGCTGGCCCAGCTGTCATCCTGTGCGACCGAAGCACAGAACGTAGAAAAAGAACTAACGCCGGGATGTTTGACAGCGAGGTAAAACGCTCAAAGCAAGTACTAAGCGAGATAGAATGGCCAGACCAGATTCTCTTATCTCGTTGCTAGTTGTTTTTTCCTCTCGCACGACACTATTCATAGCGTATACGTGGAGCCGGTGGTTGCGCCTAGCACCCCAGCATCCTTTATAAGGTAAATTCCTCCCGACCTCTATGATTTATAGTGCTGATGAGATTAGTTTATTACGCTTGTTCGGCTGGGCTATTGCGCACTTGGAGACCAATATATTTATGGGGATTTTTCACCAAATCAAGTACTCAAACCATTAATAGTTCACCAACTTCTTGAAGGATTTGCATCTTGGTTAATACTCTTCAGTTAATCGTGTCAGGTTGCCTCATTATGTGGCCATATTAGTTATTGCACCATAGCAGAATCTAGAAAGTAGGTCGAACTGACATAGTTTTCCTTTACTGAAGTCGAACTGGCATAGTAGTCTTGTTGGAATCATACACATTCTTATTCTTGGTTCTTGGAAACCTTAGTCCGTTAATGAGCTGCTCCTCACAAGGAAAGCATTATTCAGTTGCCCTGTTTGACAAAAGGATGACTTTCAGAACCAACTTTTGTTGTCTGCTATACATTGCGTAGTACAATCACATATTCTCATGTAGTACATTATGTCCCATCATACAAAGCAGACTCATATCAAAAGATTCTACCCTTCCATTCTCCCAACTTCCTAGCCACATTAGAAACAGGATTCATCTCTGCAATCTTTGAGTCTGTATTGGGATCACAATAAATAAAATCTTGTGTCATGGTAGCCATCATATCAGAATGAGAATGGCAGGAACTGATAACTAATCCATTTGGAGTGCCATGTTTTCCCTGAGCTATTAGAATGAAATCCTCATAGCGCCCAGAATATATTCCAGCATGCGGATGCACAATCTTTACCCCATAAAACTCACAGGAGAAGCATCGAGCTTGTATCAGAATAAACAAAAGGAATTAGACTATTAAGAAAACATTTAATGCACATAAAATAAATCCGATTATATGTCCTAAGTAAGTATTATCTTTAATCATTGGTAATACAAATTTCACAATATGTATACTAAAACTGAATGCAAAATGTGAAATTAGAGAGACAATGCCAGACTGCCACCGTGCAACGCCATAACACACTGTTTCTGGATATACATACTTACTGATTCTTCTGTAGTAACATGAAGAAAAAAAACTCTTGCCCATGTTTTGTAGTTGTATTAACAAATAAAGCAAAATTTTATATACTTCTGCTTTATTTATGATAAGAGAGATAATAAGTATATGCCCATTTCTTGACGTGGTTTAAATGTGACAGTTTGGTTATCAATATGTTGCCACACTTCTTATCTCTCTTTATTGTAATGTAGAATCCATGTTAAACCACGTCATCTTTAAAATGACAGCCATCAGATTGAGTTAGTTATAAATCTAACACCTCTTCTTCAAACCACCAGTAGTGTTCTCTCGGACTCTGATTTCTTCCCCTAGGCAGTAGGCACTGAGGAGAACTTGGAGAACAGATTAGTGTTACAGGTTTAAACTATGAGATAAGAAACGAAAAACAACCGTCCAACGCAGAAGTTGTTGTACCACTGCGAACTTTATGAAGAGGAGAAAAAAATTCTGATAATCAAAACAATTGAAGGGTGTAATGTCTTTTTTTGAAGGATAACTTTTGTCCCCACAATTTCGATGACGGCAGTGGAAACATAACTCATTTGACCAACTACTGTTTGTCTTACAACTATGAAACATACATGCAACATATTGATAACCAAAGCGAGTACCTAAGACCGTCTTCTTGAATCTTTTCAATAACTCGAAAACAATGACATAATGAAATTGAAACGAGATACCAGTGCGTGCGTGAGAATACAGATCTGAGAGCATACCGTTATCTATGCAAGAATCCGATACACGGGTGCACCACGATGGTCTGTCCCGCATAACTTTAACACTATTGCTACATTGTGCGAAGAACAATTCTGGAGCTGTGGCAGCAGAATTTGGTCCATTCGCCATTGCCAAGAAATTGACATGGAAGTATGTCAGGACCGAAGTGTCTGATATTCAGTTATCCTATTGAGCTTTAGAGGAGGTGTAGCGGATCCGACAATACTGTTTCAGTTAAGGAACAGCCACGATGGCTCCGGGACAGATCACCACCGTTGGATGTGAATCACATGACTGTAGCATTTATTTCTGTTTTCCGTACGCTTCCTTAGTTTTCATTGGTCAGCCTATAAAACAGCCGGGTTGTGGCTGGAGAGGATCATTTGTCTACTTTTCTCAATTGCTTGCTAGCTACGGCTTGTAAACAAAACCATATACTCTTCTCTTAAAGCTATACAGTCGAGATCCATATCCCTTCCATACAAATCCTCCAAAATTAGCTAGAAATTCATCTCCCTAGCTATTCGGGTCTTGACAAATTGGTATCATGAGCCATCGTTCTTCGGCAGAAACGTGTTGTGGTGGTGAAATTTTTTCTTAGATCCGCAATTCCCACCCTATCTCCCACCCTTTCTCTTGAGATCCAGCGGCATAACAGAGTGGGCGGAGTTGGTGGCGGGGTCCGGGTGGAGGCGCAGGCGGCGGTGAAATTCGGACACAGGTCGGTCGAGTAGAAGCGGTTGTTCGAACACTCTGTTCGATCGGTAAAATTCCGCGTTCTACGCTCCGATCCGTGTGTTAGGGCGGCGAGTTCTTCGGCGGTGGCAGGATCTGTTGTATTGGGATGGGTTGCTGAAGATTCAGTGGTAAATTCCGTACCCATACTTCAGATCGAGGCGATGGGGCGTTCCAAGCCAGTTGACGACAACGATGTCTAGGAAATTTTAGTCATGCGTGAGGATTTTGGGGTCTTGCAAAAGGATAATGCCCAGGTGCAGTCGCAGGTGTCTAAACTGCAAGCAGAAGTACAGGCAATTGGGTCAAAGCAAGGAGAAATTTTAGTAATAGTGGGTGAAGTTGAGAAAGTGGTATTGGATCTGGGGAAGCAGTTATCAGTAATCAGTAGCGTGTTGCAAACATTGGTCAAAACAACTCAGCAACAAGATCAACCTTCTAGTTCTCAGGAAGTACCTAAGTCCCCTACATTGCACCAAGAGCAAACACAGGAACAGGAAGCAAGATTGGAACACTTGAGACAACAGCTGGCAGCAGAGAAGGAGAAATCCAAACAGTTAGAAGATCTCCAACTTCAGAATTTACCTCCTATTCGCACAAACAGAGCTACTGCACCTCCAGGGTTTGCAAATCAAGGGAGACAAGAGGCACATAACTCTGGTGGTACTCCTATGACAGCAAGAAACAATACCCACACACCTGCATTCAATCAGTACTATCAAAACAATAGAGACAGACAATTGTGGCAAGGTTATCAGAGAACCTATGAACTTGATATGCAAGCCCAGTTCATGAGATCTCTGACTAAAGGACCTAAACTGGATTTCCCTAGGTTTTCTGGTGAAGATCCAGTGGGTTGGATCAGACAGTGTAACAAGTATTTTCAGATGTCAGCTGCACCTGAAGAATACAAGGTTTCTCTTCCTCAAATATATATCATTGGAGAAGCTGATACATGGCTTAGAAGATCTGGACTGCTGAAGAAACAATTATCATGGACTCAATTTGGGAAAGAGGTCATAATAAGATTTGTAGAGCATGGGTCTTATGATCTTACAAAGAAATTCAACTCACTCAAGCAAGGAAACAATTCAGTCTCTGAATATACAAAGAGTTTTGAAGATCTCATGGCAGATGTGTTAGAAGAAACCCCTGAATTAGGAGAACAGTGGTTTGTCAGGTGTTTTGTCAATGGTCTAAGAGAGGGAATTAAATTCCAAATCAGACCACTGAGGCCATAGTCACTCACAGATGCTTATTGTTTGGCCAAAGAAGTAGAACCAAATCACCCACCAATCAGTACAGTGCCAAAGAAACAGTATAGCTCTTTTGTGAATTTTTATCAGAAGAATAGTGGCAGTTTTCAGAACAAGAATAGTAATACAGTAATTGTTCCTCAACAGAGTGGACAAGTGAAACAGCCTGAAAGCACTAACACCAACAACTCTAAAAAAATTAGGAAAGTGGGGGAATGTTGGAGATGTGGAGACAAGTGGATGCATGGTCATAAATGCAAACTTATACCTAATATCCATTTGTTACAACAAGAACTGGAAGAGCAACAAGAGGACACAGAAGAAAGTCCTCTTCAAGAACAAGAGGAAATTCAGGATGAAGGAGATCAAGCCATGTTTATCACTGCACATGCTATGTGTCAACAGTTAGCAGTGCTTACACCTACTGTTTTAATCCATATCAATGGAAAAAGGGTTGTAGCCTTGTTGGATTCTGGAAGTTCTTCCTCCTTCATTAATCATGAATTTGCTGTGAAAGCTGGATGTCACTTAATTCCAGTAAAGCCTAGAGCAATAGCAGTTGCAGGAGGAGGCAAATTAACATCTGATGCTGCCATTCCAAACTGTGCTTTTCAGTTGGCAAAAACCACATTAACACATAGTTTCAGAACTCTGACACTCCCTAGTCATGATGTGATACTAGGATATGATTGTTCACACTCATGAGCCCTGTTTCTTTCAATATACCAGATAACACTTTCAGTTTTACTATGAAAGGAAAGAGGACAGTAAGTCAGTAACTGCTGCTATATTCAATACCCCTCAAAAACTAAAAGAAGTTACAGCAGAGGAAGTAAGCAAATTATTGGATAAAGGAGCAGAGGTTTTTTTACTGCAAATGCATAATATTGTAATGGAAGCACCTGCAGGGTTTAAAACACCCCCTCAATTACAGAAGTTACTACTGGAGTATGCAGATCTTTTTGAAGAGCCTCATACTCTCCCACCACATAGGGACTGTGATCACACCATTCCCCTACAACCTGGAGTTGAGCCTCCTCATTCCAGACCTTACAGAGTACCACAACACCAAAAGCAAGAAATGGAAGATCAAATCAAAAAGATGCTGGCTGCACATTTTATCAGACACAGCCAGAGTCCCTATGCAGCTCCTGTCATTTTAGTGAAGAAAAAGGATAATTCCATGAGGCTATGCACTGACTACAGGAAATTGAACTCTGTCACTGTGAAAAACAAATTTCCCATACCAGTCATAGAAGATTTACTGGATGAATTACATGGAGCTCAGTACTTTTCCGAATTGGACCTAAGAGCAGGGTATCATCAAATTAGGATGCACCCTGATGACAAACACAAAAATGCTTCAGGAAATTTTTAGGGCATTTTGAATATTTGGTGATGCCCTTTGGACTGTCTAATGCACCAGGCACTTTTCAAGCATTAATGAATAGCATTTTTGGTCCTTATCTAAGAAAGTTTGTATTGGTTTTCTTTGATGATATACTGATTTACAGTAAATCTCTCAAAGAGCACATGGAACATATTGAATTAGTGCTCAAAATACTGAAGGAAAATCAGTTATGTGCCAAACTGTCCAAATGTGTCTTTGCAGTTCAACAAGTAGAATATCTTGGACATGTGATTTCTGCAGAAGGAGTAGCTACTGACCCATAGAAAATCAAAGCAATTGCTGAATGGCCAACACCTGACAATGTCACAAAACTGAGAAGTTTCTTAGGATTGGCAGGCTACTACAGGAGATTTATTAAAGGTTATGGAACTATATGCAGGCCTTTGCATGATTTGTTGAAGAAAGGTCAATTTGCTTGGAAAGAGGAACATGACAAAGCCTTTGGTCAACTTCAACAAGCTATCATCACAACCCCAGTCTTGGCCCTGCCTGATTTTTCTAAACCATTCATAATAGAAACGGATGCTTCTGGAAAAGGTATAGGAGCAGTGCTAATGCAGCAAGGCAGACCCTTGGCTTATTATAGTTCCTCTCCGTGTCCTAGAAATGCTGCTCTGTCCACATATGAAAAGGAGGCCTTAGCTATTTTAGAAGCACTTAAGAAATGGAGGCACTATCTAATAGGCAATGAACTGATCACTAAGACTGATCAACAATCCCTCAAATTTATAACTGATCAGAAGATCACTGAAGGAGTTCAGCACAAGTTAATGATGAAATTGTTGGAGTTCAATTTCAAGATTCAATACAAAAAGGGTGTACAAAATAAAGTTGCAGATGCCCTCTCTAGGTTACTTCCTTCCTGCATGGCTATCTCTGTGGCTACTCCAGTGTGGGCACAAGAACTGATAGACAGTTATCCTAGAGATACAGTTACTAAAAATCTCCTGGAGCAACTGTTGTTACAACACAATCACACCATGTCTAATTATAGCTTGACAGCTGGTATTATCAGGTATAAAGGAAGAATCATTGTAGGAGATGCGGCTGACTTGAGAACAAGACTTCTTACTGCTTTACACAACTCTCCAGTAGGTGGACATTCAGGAACAAGAGCTACTTATCATAGAGTAAAAAGTATATTTTATTGGCCTGGGTTGAAAGCAGTTGTGGAAAACTTCATTGCTGCCTGTCCTATCTGTCAGAGAGCAAAGCATGAAAATTGTTTGCAACCTGGTTTATTGGAACCTCTCCCTATGGCTGACATGGCTTGGCAACATATCTCCATGGATTTCATAGAAGGACTACCTAATTCTCAAGGCAAAGAGGTCATATTGGTAGTGGTGGATAGATTCACTAGATATGCACACTTCATTCCACTGTCACACCCCTATACAGTGATGAGTGTGGCTCAAGCATTTGTAGACAATATCATCAGACTACATGGACCACCCAAACTTATCATATCAGACAGAGATAGAATTTTCACTAGTAAATTGTGGAAAGATATCTTTGCTGCCCTGAATAGTGAACTGAGGTACATCACTGCCTACCATCCACAAACAGATGGTCAGACAGAAAGAGTTAATCAGTGTGTGGAAACTTATGTAAGGTGCATGACTACTGATCAACCCAAGAAATGGTCTTCTTGGCTATCTCTAGCAGAATTCTGGTACAACACAACTTATCACACTGCAGTGAAGATGTCCCCCTTTCAGGCTTTATATGGTTTTCCTCCACAATTAATCTCTGAGCTAGCTATACCTGGTCCTGAAGATGAAGAAGCACAGTCCTTCTTAGCAGATAAACAACTCATGTTGGAACAATTAAAATCCAATCTACAGCAAGCTCAGAACAGGATGAAGAAATATGCAGACGTGAAGAGAAGTGAAAGAGCTTTTGAAGTGGGAGACATGGTGTACTTGAAGATGGCACCTTACAGGCTTGCTGCATTTGGCTTTCGTGGAGCTTTGAAATTACAAAACAAGTTCTATGGTCCATTTGTGATCACTCAGAAAGTGGGCAAGGTGGCTTACAAGTTGCAGTTCCCTGATCATGTGAAAATCCACCCTGTGTTTCATGTGAGTCAGTTGAAGAAGCACATCGGCTCAAAAGCCATTCCCAGCCCTAACCTACCAATGGTCACAGCTGATGGCACTGTCAAGACTTGTCCGGCAACAGTTCTTCAAGTCAGACAAGTCCCTAGGCACAATCTGCCTGTGGTCCAGTGGTATATCCAGTGGGAAAATTTGCCGCCTGGCGATGCTACTTGGGAGGATGCAGACTTCATAAAATACACATTCCCTGAGTTCTTTCGGACAACTACACAAGGATGGAGAGATCAAGAACAAGCGCCATGAGGACATGTCGTTTCTCAAGAAGGGGGTAATGTCAGGACCGAAGTGTCTGATATTCAGTTATCCTATTGAGCTTCAGAGAGAGGTGTAGCGGATCCGACAATACCGTTTCAGTTAAGGAACCGCCACGATGGCTCCGGGACAGATCACCACCGTTGGATGCGAATCACATGACTGTAGCGTTTATTTCTGTTTTCCGTACGCTTCCTTAGTTGTCATTGGCCAGCCTATAAAATAGCCGGGTTGTAGCTAGAGAGTATCATTTGTCTACTTTTCTCAATTGCTTGCTAGCTACGGCTTGTAAACAAAACCATATACTCTTCTCTTAAAGCAATACAGTCGAGATCCAGATCCCTTCCATACAAATCCTCCAAAATTAGCTAGAAATTCATCTCCCTAGCTATTCGGGTCTTGACAAAGTACTCAAATTGGAACCTCGTCTTAAAGACAGCAACACTTGGGCCGTCAGGTACTTTAGGATTCACACCGCAATGGTATGAAGTTTATAGTGGACCTGTACGTAACAACGCAGAAGTGGGCAGCCAATAATTTTAAAAAATAGTTTCAGCATATGGAAGACAAATTGATGCATGCTAGAATTCAGAAGCAAGAAAACGTAAAACAGAGGCAAATGCACCAACCCCTTTTTGCCGAGAGTAGACGCTCAATGCCGCCTTGATCTTTTTCACAAAGAAGTTTTGGTCGCGTCTAAATTTTTTCTGAAACTCTGAAATAAACCTCTTCTGTTTTTTGCTCAAGACATGTAAGCTTGAGGTCACCTGGTTCAGATGTTGAGCCTGCTCCTTGGACTTGGTAGGTGGCAGAGCCATGACAAGGCATTCAACTGCGTCATTGGTGAGCGTGCCCTGTAAAATAGCTGGCAGCTTGTCGGACTCCATGTTCAAGGAAGACGTGGCAAACTTCACCAAGGCGTCAGGGTCGACATGCCATGAGACAACCGCCGCTTGCCTATAGGCGTCCTGGTAATTGTCACACACAGCATGACCATGCTTCTTTAACTTGCGGATGGCCTTGTGGACATCGGCGTCGCTCCTGAAAAGATACCAGATAGCGTCGTGCTCCGTGATGGTCGGAGCGCAGGTTCGAAGGAAGGTAACGAGGCCGTAAAAAGAGCAGCACTCCATGCGTGCAAGCATGCGTGTGCATATCATGTCCACCTTGAATTGCAGCTCGAACTTCTGGGGCGTGGGGAACGTAGAGCCGTACCAGATGGCGTTGAGGATGATGTTGGAGACAGGATCCCTGGGGCCATAGCAATACCCACCCTTGAGGAGGCTGCAGTGGTGATGCTTGCGCAGGCCATCCCGAGGCAGCTTGGCAAGTGCCTGTAAGTAGTGACCATGGATCTTGCCGAGGAGCAGCAACTTCAGAGATAGTGTGGATCTGAATGTCAACTGAGGCCCAAGCCTCCTCTTCTGTGGCCTACTCCCCTCTATGGATTGTGATGTCTGCTGGCTTCTCTTCCTCTTCTTATTCTTCTTCTTTTTCTCCTTGCCACAAAGATGATCCAGTGATAGGTTGGTGAGATCATCGAAGCTCGCAGGCTCTTGCTTGAGCAACTCGGCAAGGCTCTCGAGGGTTGTACGCGAGAGAGGATCTTGTCCGGCAAGAAGCGTAGTGACATCCGACAGGCGAGAGGCCGTAATCAGCGACGCTTTCACCAGGACATTCGGCTCAGGATGCCTCGCACACACGGCGGCACATTCCAAGGCGACCATGGTGGTACGGGAGGTGATGCTCGACGCGCTGCGCCGCTTGTTACGATCTCGCTCGATGAGGCGCACGGCGGCGCGAAGGTCGGCCCTGACCAGGAGCAGGTAGCTCAGCGCTTCCCTAACATACAGGTAGGGGAAGCGGGTGGTGAGGAAGTTGACAAGACCGTCCAGCGACCTCCGCGCGAGGGTCAACCCATGGGACCTGTGCCGGCAAAGCGGTAGCTCGAAGACGAATCTGTCGCTTGTGTCGGTGATGATCTTGGAGAGGATCCACTCCGGCGCCGGCCCCTCCTCGTCGGATCCAGGCGTCGGTGAAGGGGCGTAGGCGACGGTGTTGGCGATGATGTTGGAGACCGGGTCGAGGAAGGCGCCGAAGGGCATGCCGGCCTTGAGGAGGCGCGGGGCCAGCGAGGGAATCGCTCCCATCGGAACCCGGCCTTGTAGAACCCATGGATGTGATCAAGCAGAACGCATATATCCTGCTTCTCCTCCGTGGAGCCAGGAGAATTACGGTCGGCGATGCGGCGGTCACGCTTGCCGTGCATTGTGAGGCGAGTTGCTTTTCTCGCCGCCGGGAGTGCCTTGTTCGTTCGGTTTCCGTTTAATTGGGCCAGGCCTTGTGGGTGCGGCTGTGGAAGGTGGCGGCGGCCGTAATGTTGGGACCTCCTATAGCCCACTCGCTGCGGCGAAATGCCAGCGCTTCGCACAGGAGCGGTTAGCGTTGGCCGGCCCATTTACAGTGGCACGCGGCGGAACGTTCCCGAGATGAAAAATCGCAAAAAAGAAATTAGCTCTGGCGCTGTAACTCGAATACGTGACTTCGCACTAATTGGCCTGCCATGCAAACCACTGCGATGTAGACATTCTCATGTTCAGTTAGCAGCACGACAGTTAAAGACTACAGACAATTTATTGGGTCGAACCGACGACCTCCTACAACTGAATTTTTCAAAATTATGAATATTTTCTTCAAAATAAAAACATTTTCCGAATTTTCATGCAAATTTTGTAAAACAGGAACATTTTGATGATGTGAACAAATTTTAAAAAGGGGAACATTTATTGAATTTGTGAACAAAAAATAAAAATGTCTATATTTTTAAAACTTCCAGAACATTTTTTGAATTTGTGAATTTTTTTTAAAACATTAACTATTATTGAATTTGTGAACAAATTTGGAAAGCTGGAACATTTTTTTCAATTCCCAACCATTTTTTGAATCTTGAGAATAAATTTTGAAACATGAACAATTTTAAAAAATCCTGAACAAATTTGGAAGCGCGAACAGTTTTTTAAAGAACACACATTTTTTGAATCTTGAGAACATATTTTGAAACGTAGAGAAATTTTGAAAAATTCCGAACAAATTTGGAAGTCTGAACAATTTTTTAAAGCACGAACATTTTTTGAATCTTGAAAACATATTTTGAAATGGAGAGATATTTTGAAAAATCCCGAACAAATTTGGAAGCGCGAATATTTTTTAAATATGTGAACAAAAAATTGAAATTCAGTACATTTTCTGAATTTCAGAAGTTTTGTATTTTTTGTGTGTAACGAGAACAAATTTTGAATTTTGTGAACATTTTTTCAAAAACTGAACATTTTTTGGAAACACGAACAAGATTTAAATTTTTGATTTTTTTTAAGGAAGGGAAGAAAAGAAAAGGAAATAAAAAAGAAAATCTTAAACATTTTGTAAAACTACGAACATATTCTGAAAAAGAAAAATAAACTTGAAAACGAAAGTGAAACAAGAAAGAAAAAACGAAAAAATGAAAAAGAAACAGAAACGAAAAAAGCAATAGAAAGCCGAAAAAGAACCAGAAAAAAACGATACAGGAAAAAACCCCGGTTCAGGGAAGAGGTTCCCAAAACCAGTTTGGACGGATTATGTGTGGGCCGGCCCATTTCTGTCGCTCGCTGCGCTGCCCCTGTGCGATCGCTCGACAGTTTACCGCAGCGAGCGGCGAATAGGATTTTTCCCGTAATGTTGGGGACGGCGCAAGGGAAACGTCGACTTCCGTTTAATTGGGCCAGGCCGATTATGGAGACATTTTCAGTTGCCGTGTTTTTGTAAGACCCAGTTCAGTTGCCATGTGCCCGCCCTGGCTTTTTTGTTCCTTTTTTCCGTCCGTTGGCCCACTAGTGATTTTGGCACCAAATGTCGGTTTTCTGTCAGTTCCCAAAATACAAAGAATTTACGAATTTGTAACCGGATGTTATTTCGATGGATAAAATACCTAATTCAATGCAAAAAAAAAAGTTATAGAACTTTTTATACCTTGTGAATTACTGTACTATCTCTTGCAATATATTTGAAAAGGTAAAAAAAAGGTAGATCCCCGGCGGACGCCGTGCCATGCCTAAGGTCCAAGCAAATATGGGGCGCAAGATTCAACTCCCCCTGATTGGTGGGTACGTGGGAAAACAAAGGAATTTACGGTTCATTTTCTAAAGGAATGATCTCAATAACTCAAGTCCGAATGAGCTAATGGACTTGGCCAGGACATTACATAGTTCTTTTCTTTTCAGCTGTGTTGAGTTTTTTAAGCAATCGTTAGCGTTGCGATGTGCTTTCAAATCGGGCATAACAACTTTTTTTGGCCACTCTTAATTAATGAAATCAGTGTCATGCGCATGTTCTTGACAAAAAGAGGAGCTTTTCATGGTGTTTATACCATGAGAGTCTTGCGAACATATATATGAGTCACATGCATCAACCTTGATGATGATCACCGCAGAAGCAGGAGGCTGGCAAGCAGGTAGACGATTATTCCATGCACGGGCTGATCATACCGTCCTTACCTACAGTGACTCCCTCGCTCGAGAAGTTTCAATAGCACGGACGCCGAGCTCTTTTTAAGCGTGTGTCCCACAGCCAAGTGTAACTAAACTCTAGAATTCAATACGTGAGAATTTCCTGGTGCCTCGTGTTCCTAGCTAGCTTGCCTTTTCTAATCTACCGAATCTTGTCACCGACAATATACTAGGAGACATCACCACCACTTTGCTCCATATTGTCCTAGTGGAGTGTTCTAGAAACCATCGGTTTCGTGGTAGCATTGCTCAGGAACGGTGGGCCATGATATATGCCTGCTGTGAGGCGAGCATGTGAACTTGATCGTAACTGAAAGCGATGGCAGTTCACCTAGAACCATCTGTAGCGTATGATGTACATTAAAACTTAGTGGCAAGTGAGGAGTGGAACGTCAAAAGGTTTTGGATAAAGTTGTTGTGGCCCCACGTGACACCCAAGGCATACCTACATAATACCAAAGCTTCAGCCGTAGAGGAGATTAAGATTCAACGTAAAACATGGTTTTCTTCCTGCTCTATTGGTTTCTGTAAATGCGAGGCGAATCTCATGAACTGACCCAGCCAGGTTCAGAATGCCCCGTGGGTAGTCCTTAAGAAAAGGACTGCAGTTCCAAGAGAGACAACGCAAAATGCAAAATGTGGAAGTAGAAGAAACCAAATGATCTTCGATGTGACGTTTTTAACAAAAATCTTTATTGCTTAGTTTCTTTCTACATGATGTGATTTGTTCAATTAACCAACAAAGTGGTAAAGTGATATTGTTTGCTAAAAAAATACAGTGTGAAAAGGTGTGATTTTTCAGAAAAGGTCATCGTGACTAGCTTTATTGCAATCAAATAATAGATACATCGTCTATAAGCTTGCTGATCAAAAGATTACAAGGCTCGTTCAACCAAACAGAAGAAAGTTTATTACAAAAAACTATGATTCGCTAGCACATACGTTGGTTGACTAGAAAGCTTATTACAATGTGATAAGGTGTGCTAGTGCTACTGTTTTCGAAATAATATGTGGTGTCTTGTGAGGCTTTGGTCATAATTGATAATTGGGCTGATTCGGTTTTGGGCGACTTTCATGTATACTATCGGAAACGATGTGTATATTCGGAAGGTATATTCATAATTAAATAACTTTCTTGTGTTATCCACAAGTACTGTAGTAGTAGTCAAAGATAAACCTCGAAGATTGTGCTTATATGAAAAAAGACATGCATTTGTGACATGGATGGGGTTTAAGCCGGCAATCGATCCATGGGTTCTGTTGCCCATGGGCACCCGACCCAAATGGATAGGGTCGTCCATGGGTCTTACCCATGGGTAGGCCGATTAGTCATGGGTAGGATACGGGCACAAGTTTGTGCCCATGGGTTGCCCGATTAATATAGATTGCTAGATAAATTAGTATTTTTCATGGCGTGTCGTTGGCTTTTTGAAGATTATATTGCCTTGTTTTTTTGAGGGGTTATTGCTCTTATCTTGCTTGAGCAACTCGGCAAGCTTCTCCAGGGTTGCAGGCGAGAGAGGGTCTTGTCCGGCAAGAAGCATAGTGACATCGGACAAGCGAGAGGCCATAATCAGTGACACTTTCACCAGGACATTTGGTTCAGGATGCCTCTCACACACGGCCCACATTCCAAGGCGACCATGGTGGTACGGGAAGTGATCCTCGATGCGTTGTGACGCTTGTTATGACCTCGCTCGATGAGGCACACGACGACCAGATAGTCGGCCCTGGCCAGGAGCAGGTAGCTCAGGGCTTCCCTAACATACACGTAGGGGAAGCGGGTGGTGAGGAAGTTGACAAGATCGTCGAGCGACCACTGCGCTAGGGTCATGCCAGTGGACTTGTGCCGGCAAAGCGGTAGTTCGAAGACGAATCTGTCGCTTTGTGTCGGTGATGATCTTGGTGACAACGGAGAGAATCCACTCTAGCGCCGGTGCCTCCTCCTCCTCGTCGGATCCAGGCGCCGGTGATTGGGCATAGGCGATGGTGTTGGCGATGATGTTGGAGACCGGGTCGAGGAAGCCGAAGGCCATGACGGCCTTGAGGAGGCGCGGGCCAGTGAGGGAATCCCTCCCATCGGAAGCTGATCGAGCGCCGCCTTGTAGAACCCATGGACGTGATCACGCAGAACGCATATATCCTGCTTCTCGTCCGCGGAGCCAGGAGAATTACGGTCGGTGATGCGGCGATCACACTTGCCGTGCATTGTCAGTCGAGTCGAGTTGCATACCTCCCCCGAGGGGCAAATTTGACAATTTTGATCTAGATGAAATCATTTCACAAAATGAACTGCTGTGGAAAAAATTCAGTCAGCTGACCGTTTTGAGTGACGCCCGACACAAAGGCGCCACACCCTATTGTGCAGCGCCTAGTGCGCAGGCGTTGCATGTCTGTCCAGCGTGGCACCCCCGGGGCCCGCACCCCACAGTGCAGCGCCTCCGAGCTAGGCGCCACACATGTAATGTGCAGTGCCTAGCTCTGAGGCGCTGCACGTTGACTTAAGCTACATTGGGGCTGCCCTCTCCATCCGAACAGCAGTTATCCCTCCCCATCTCTCCCTTACAGAGAGAAGCGGCGGCGGCGGCCCTCTCCTCTCCCCCGCTACACCCCCTCTCCAAAATCAAGCAGATCTGAAGTTTTTGGCCGTGAGTTTCTTTCCAAATCCGTCGAACAAGGTTAACTCCTCCGATCCCTTTCTTTTCCTCAAGAAATTCGTTAACATTTTTCTCATTTAGCCAAGTTTTGGTGGAACCCTTGATTTGCTTGGGATTTTTATATGATAAATTGAAATAGTGTGATGTGATTTAGGATTTGTAGTCACTGTAGAACCCTAGATTGTTCAAGTTTTGGTGAAACCCTTGTGTAGATTTGTATGTAATATTGATATATATTTGTGTGATTAGGATTAGTGATTTGTTATCATTGTTGGACCCTATTATTTATGGTTGGTATTTGTGATGATTGTTGACGTGCTTTCATTGTATATCTTAGATTATAGTATTCAACTTTCCTTTTAGTGTTTACCGATTGTTGAATACATATGAAAAAATGCTCGCATATTAAATAAAGCATAGGGAGTAAGCTAACGTATGTTTATTGTTTGAAATTTGTAGGATGGTTTGGCTTCTTGATGATCACTGGGACACTCGACACCGGGCGTACTTTATGCCAGTGGAGCAGCGGGTAATAATGAAAGTGGCCGGTATTATGAATTTTGTGTTTATTTAAAGCACAAATGCCCCATATGTAGTTTTATAATTTGCTTGTTTGTAGGAGCTTCAACCTGTGAAGATTCGATCTCATGGGGTCACCCTTGGGGGATGCACTATGATGAGCGGTACACACCGTATATAAGGGATACAAGACTCCTCCCTTTCATTCAGTTGGTCAGCCGGTCCACGCTGAACCTCAATGCTGCAGCAATCACCACGCTTGTTGATCGTTGGAGGCCGGAGACACACAGCTTCCATCTTCGGACCGGGGAGATGACTGTGACGCTCCAGGATATTGCTATGATCGCCGATCTTTCTATCGAGGGGAATCCTATTTGTATGAGCACCGATTCTGATGGGTGGCGCGAGCAGATGCATGCCCTTATCGGTATGGTTCCTCCAGAGCCTCGGGAACCAGAAGGAGACAAGAAAAAGGAAAGAGTCGTAGCCGGTGCTCCTTTCACCTGGATTGCATTCCACTTTGGGTATTGCCCTGAGGATGCTAATGATGATCAGGTCAAGACATATGCTTGTGTCTACATGTGGTATGTTATATCCAGGACTATGTTTGCTGATGGTACAGGCAAGAATGCTCCATGGATGTGGCTGAAGGCGTTGACCGTCTTCGATAGCAAATGTAGTTGGGGTTCGGCGACACTGGCTTACTTATATAGACAGGTAGGCAGTTGTTTATTTTCACTTCATTGGTACATTATCAATGCGATCTTCCTGTTAATTGAACCGTGTTTTCTTCTATGTGCAGTTGAATGAAGCCTGTTGTAGGACCTCAACGGATGGAGGTATTGGTGGTTGTATGCTCGTACTTTCTGTATGGAGCTGGGAGCGATTGCCAGTTGGACGAGCGAAGATCGTGAAGTACTAGGATTGGGACGACAAAGATGACCCACTACGGTTACCCACTTGGGCTTACAAGTGGGATGTGTTAAATGTGACGACGGATGATCCCTCGGTCATGTACAAGCTGTACACGAGCGAGTTGGACACGATTATGGCTGAGCATGTGACTTGACATTGCATAAGTGATTCTCATGCTTTATTGTAACTCAAAATCAATTTTACATTTTATGCTATGTTGCAGGTGGAATGGGAGCCGTATGGAAAAGGGGATAGTTTTGGTAACCCTAGAGAGTTCGTGCTGAATCCGATGTGCCTTAGGGATAGGGATCTTTGGCATATGCGGTGCCCACTCATATGCAATTGTGCGGTTGATCTTCACATGCCACATCGGGTGTTCCGCCAGTTTTGTTTGTTCCAGCCATACCCGCTGGAGTGGGAGGACACAGACAAGTTGCTACACGCGTAAGATAGAATTAACCTTGAGCACTTAGCAGCTTATCGACGGTTTCGATGGTGCTAATATTCTGTTTTTCTAACATACAGGTTGGATAGGATAAGGAAGCGGAAGATCAAGGACTGGGACAAGCATCATGGGAAGTATATCATACAGTTCGTGCTTAGTGTGGAGCAAGCTAAGGCTGGAAAACGAACCCAACTTCATGAGCACTGCCCGACGCGTTCAACAACTACCTCACATGGTTTCTTGCAAGTACCCGTGTGGAGATATGCAAGTCGGTGTATAATGATGAGATTTTGGAAGATCCCACCGTCTTCGATGAGCTAACCCAACACTAGTACAACAAATTAGTTAGGGAAGGCACCCGAGTCCCCTCAGCTCCAATGATGAACTTTGTGGTAAGCACTTTCCCTCTTTGCTTTCCCATTCACACTATTCACATCTTTGCTTGCCTAACACGTTAATGTCGTTTCTGTTCATAGCGTACCCAGATCAAAAAAGCAGCTGATGAGAGCGAGACTATTCTGGAGACAACCCCGGTTGGGAAAAGCGATGGGGAAGGTGCACTTCGAGTATTCATTAAGGTTCAAATCTCCTTCAGTTGTCCATGTAACATGTCTTGCTACGTTCAATATCTCATTCACTTGTACATGTTGCAGTGTTAGGGCAAAAGGTTAAGGCGGTTATTGAACCTTATTGGTTGTCGTGACCCCGAATATGTATCACCTCAGCGGTCTAGGTCAGTGACACCATCAGATCCCACTTCTGGCCATGGGGTTCCTTTGGAGGATGAGGATGTTGGTGTGGTCACCCAAGAGGTATGCCAATAGCATATATTCGATTATTGATGCATTGCTAACTTCATCCTCACGCACGTTCTTTTCCATATCTTGTGTTTTTGTAATAGGTTGACAATGACATGACCTTGGGGACCTATCAAGTTCGGCCAGCATACATGTTAAAGCCCAGAAGGGGAATCAATAAATACACAACCGAAGACTCCACCGAAAGAGGCAAGAGGACGGTCGACACCTCGCGGATGGCAGCCTTGGATGACTATGTGGATGAGGTGGAGGAACCGGAGCCGGAGCCGGTTGCTCGTGCTAGGAAGAAGAAGATATCCGTCAGGAGGGGAAGAGGTGCCAATAAGCGCGGAAGGAACTAGTCGTCGTCCTCTTTTTCTTATGTGACTCGCCTAGTGGTCTTTTTCTTATGTCGAACTTGTTATGTAGTAGAACTTGAAGTGATGAAACTCTTAGTAATGTTGAACTCTAAGTGATGGTAACACCTAGTACTGTTGAACTTGTTGTCTTTGTTGAAGTCGAAGTGATGTTGAAAATGTCAGAATTATGATCATTACTGCGGTTTCTGTGACGCAAGTTATCTATAACTATACTAGTGAAAATATGACTAACATGTATGCAACATGTGCATCTTATAACTGTGCTGTTAACAGAGTTGTGGCGCCTAGCAGGAAGGCGCCACACTGAATGGTGCAGCGCCTAAGGAGCAGGCGCTGCACGGTTCAGTGCGGCGCCTCCCTACTAGGCGCCACACAAACACTTAGCGATTTCTTTGCCCTCAAAGTGGGTGAAAAGCTTCTGTTTCTCTCTGGATAGCTTTACCTGGGGTGCAATGCCTCGGAGCTAGGCGCTGCACGCCGCAGTGTGGCGCCTAGCTCTGAGGCGCCGCACGTCTGAGAAAAGCTATCCAGGGAGCAACAGAAGCTTTTCACCCACTTTGAGGGCAGAAAAATCGCTAAGTGTTTGTGTGGCGCCAAAGGGCAAGGCGCCACACTTAATAGTGCAGCGCCTGCTACGTAGGCGTTGCACAGTTCAGTGTGGCGCCTAGGCTGTTGGCGCCACACAAACACTTAGTGATTTCTTTGCCCTCAAAGTGGGTGAAAAGTTTCTGTTGCTCTCTGGATAGCTTTTCTCATATGTGTGGCACCACAGAGCTAGGCGCTGCACCATGCAGTGTGGCGCCTAGCTCTGAGGCGTTGCACATCTGGACAAATGTCCAGAGAGCAACAGAAAGCTACAGCCAAATACATCGCACTGTGGCGCCTAGCTGCGAGGCGCCACACCATGCGGTGTGGCGCCTATCTCTGAGGCGTTGCACATCTGGACAAATGTCCAGAGAGCAACAGAAAGTTACAGCCAGATACCGCGCAGTGTGGCTCCTAGCTCTGAGTCACCACATAGTACAGTGCAACGCCTCCGTGCTAGGCACCGCTGAAAGTGCAACTAATCCCTGGGTGGTTTTGGTAATTCTTAACAACATATAGCTCATTGGACTAATACTCTTTCAAGATGATCATTTCAGAAAGTTCAATGATTGGCATGGCATGGACTAGAGATGTGGACCCCTCAAAATGCTAAGGACACATATTGGCAAAAGCTCAAGACTCTTCATTTAGATTTTAGTGATCCAAGATCACATTGAGTCCATAGGAATAGCCAATACTATTAAAAGGGGATGAGGTGTTGCTCAATGGCTTGCTTGCTCAAATGCTTAGTGATATGCTCCAAAAGCCCTCAACCACTTTATCAATTCCACATATGTCCTAAACCTAAAGTCAAACTCGGCCCCACCGATTTGATCCATTTGGCGCCACCGAGCTCATTTGACATAGCCATAGCCAGAAACCCTAATCAGTTCGGTCTCACCGATAGGGATCTCGGTTTCACCAAGATGGGATTGCTAACACTCTGTTTCCCTTCGTAACTTTTCGGTCTAACCGAAATGAGCGATGGGTCCCACCGAGTTCGCAATGCAAACTCTCTATTTCCTTTTCGTAACGTTTCGGGCTCACCGAAATGAGCGATCGGTCCCACCGAGTTTGCCTGGCCAACTCTCTGTTTCCCTGTTACTGAAATTGGACTCACCGAGTTCATGTGATCGGTGTCACCGAGATCAAGTTATGCCCTAACCCTAGCACATCGGTCCCACCGAAAAGCCTAACGTTCACATTTTGAACTAAACCGGTTTGACCGAGTTTCATTATTCGGTCCCACCGAGTTTGGTGAATTGTGTGTAACGGTTAGATTTTGTGTGGAGGCTATATATACCCCTCCACCCATTCTTCATTCATGGAGAAAGCCATCAGAATGTGCCAACACTTCCATCATTCATTTTCTGAGAGAGAACCACCTACTCATGTGTTGAGACCAAGATATTCCAATCCAACCACAAGAATCTTGATCTCTAGCCTTCCCAAGTTGCTTTCCACTCAAATCATCTTTCCACCATATCCAAATCTGTGTGAGAGAGAGTTGAGTGTTGGGGAGACTATCATTTGAAGCACAAGAGCAAGGAGTTCATCATCAACACACCATCTATTACCTTTTGGAGAGTGGTGTCTCCTAGATTGGTTAGGTGTCACTTGGGAGCCTCCGTCAAGATTGTGTAGTTGAACCACGGAGTTTGTACGGGCAAGGAGATCGCCTACTTCATGAAGATCTACCCTAGTGAGGCAAGTCCATCGTGGGTGATGGCCATGGTGGGATAGACAAGGTTTCTTCTTCGTGGACCCTTCGCGGGTGGAGCCCTCTGTGGACTCGCGCAACCATTACCCTTCGTGGGTTGAAGTCTCCATCAACGTGGATGTACGATAACACCACCTATCAGAACCACGCCAAAAATCTCCGTGTCTACATTGCGTTTGCTCCCTCCAAACTCCTCCCCTTTACCTTCATATGCAATGATTTACATTCCGCTGCTATACTCTTAGAATTGCATGTGTAGGTTGATTTCTTGACTTGTGATAAGTTGCTAAAATCTGCCAAGACTTAAAATTGGGAAAAGGCTAGACTTTTATTTGGTCAAGTAGTCTAATCACACCCCCTCTAGACATAATTTCGATCCTACAAGTGGTATCAGAGCTTTGGTCTCCATTTGCCTGGATTTCCCTAGCTTTGGTGATCATAGGCTTGGTTTCACAACCTAGGAGAGTATGGCGTCTAGCGAGGGAAACTAGCACCGTAGAGGTCCTTACTTTGATGGTACTAATTTTGCTAGTTGGAAGCATAAGATGAAAATGCATATTCTTGGACATAACCCCTCCGTTTGGGCTATTGTTTGTATTGGCTTGCAAGGTGAATTCTTCGATGGGAGAGAACCAAATCATGAAGCTACCGCGGAAGAATTGAAGATGTTGCAATACAATGCTCAAGCTTGCGATATCCTCTTCAATGGATTGTGCCTCGAAGAATTCAACAAAATCAGCCGCCTTGAGAATGCAAAAGAAATTTGGGATACTTTGATTGATATGCACGAAGGTACCGACTCCGTCAAGGAATCCAAATTGGATGTGCTTCAAAGTCAGCTTGACAAGTTCAAAATGAAGGATGGTGAAGGTGTCGCTGAAATGTACTCTAGGCTTGCTCTCATCACAAATGAGATTGTCGGCTTAGGAAGTGAAGAGATGACCGATAGATTCATCATCAAGAAGATCCTAAGAGCCTTGGATGGAAAATATGACACCGTGTGCACATTGATCCAAATGATGCCCAATTACAGAGATCTCAAGCCAACTGAAGTCATTGGTAGAATTGTTGCTCATGAGATGTCACTCAAGGATAAATAAGAGCTTCACAACAAGTCAAGTGGTGCTTACAAAGCCTCATGTGATACTCCTACATCATCAAGTGAGAAACAAGCCTTCAATGAAGAATTGAGCCTAATGGTGAAGTATTTCAACAAGTTCTACAAGAGTAGAAGCAAAGAAAGAAGTTACAAGTCAAGGTCCTACAATGACAAAAGATCTTCTAGTCGTGGGCGTAATTGCTACAATTGTGGAAGACCCGGACACTACTCCAATGAGTGTACGGCCCCCTACAAAAGAAGAGAAGAATCACCTAAAAGGAGAAGCAAAAGAGAAGAATCACCTCCAAGGGAGAGAAGGAGTAGAGATGATCGTTATGAACGAAGAACCTATCACAGGAGCAAGGATTCGGAAAGAAAGGACAAGTCATCAAGGAGCTATACAAAACAAAGACATCAAGCTCACGTTGGTGAATGGGTATCCGGCTCCGACTCCGACCACCACTCCGAGAGAAGTTATCACTCCGACTCTGAATATACTCAAGATGAAGGTGTTGCCGGTCTAGCACTTGTGTCAACCAACTCCCATGACATATTTGACTCACCAAATGAAGGGATTGGAAGATGCTTCATGGCTAAAGGCCCAAAGGTATCACACCCCGAGTATGTTGATTTCAATAGTGATGAAGATGATTTGCTAGGTGATGATGATTTACTTGTTTTTTTAAGTTATGATGATTTACTTGTTGACAACTCTAGTGATCAAAACTATGATGAATTTTCTATTAATCATGCTAATCAAGATAAAACGAATGACAATGATAATAAGGAGATTGAGCGTCTAACTAAAGAACTAAACACTCTTAAGTTAGCTCATGAAACTACTCTAGATGATCATCGAGAACTTTTAAGGACTCATGAGAAGTTACGCTTTGAAAAGCTCAATTTAGAGCAAGAGCATGAGTTTTTAAAGGCAATCAATGATGATCTTCGAAAGAAAAGTTCTTCTTACATTGCCAAGCGTTTACTCTTGTCTACTTACATGCCACAAGTAAAATCTAGCAACAAGAAAGATTCTTCATCTAGTAGTAACAATAATCATGTTAAATCCAATGTTTTTGCTTCTAGTAGTTCTCTTGATTCCACTAATGATTATCTTAGCCAAGCTATACTTGAGCAAGAAAATAGCTTATTGAAGGGAATTATAGAGAAAGGTGTTTACAAGAGCCTTGCTGGAAATAAGCAATTTGAGGAAATTGTACGCAAGCAAGGAAGGCACTGGAAGAATCAAGGTGTTGGTTTTGAACGAAAGATCAATGCCAATGGAGTTGAGTGGGAGAAGATCAATACCCCAAGACGAAGTTTGTTCCTCAACAAGAGAAGTATGATCCCACTTCTTTTCAAGGAACACAAGCTCAAGATGATCTTCCACCACAAGACCACAAGCTAAAAGGCAAGGACAAGCTTCAATAGGAGATTGATGCATTTGAAGAAGCTCCAAAGGCCTTGGTCAAGTGGGTTCCCAAGACTACATCAAGTTCTACTTCATCAAGTACGACTACAACTCCAAGGATTCCCATCAAGTTGATGTGGATCCCGAAGAAGAAGAACTAGAGAGTTCTTGAGGGTGACTCCGCCAACATACTTCACTCACATTTATTTTGGCAATAACAAGTGCAATCAACTTTCACATCTTGCACTAGTTCAAGGAGTCACAAACCCTCTTGTTGGTAAGACAAGTGACAAGGTAACCTAATGCTTTCATGGACATCATCTTGTGTGTACTTCACTCTATGTCTATGAATATCCTTGTTTGTTCCTTGTGGGACTAACCCATGTAGGTATTGAAAGTGCAACTCACTCCAGTGGATTGCTCCAAATGATCTACATCAACATTGAGAATCCACATCTTCAACATCTACATGAAGTCATCATCGACAAAACCCAAGGTTAGTTCATCCCTCTTAGGGGGGATATCACATCTAGGGGGAGCTTTACTCTAAGGATTGAGCTAAAGCAACTCTAATGGTGTGAACACAACAATGCTTTATGAAAAAATGGTAACCCCACTTGTGCTTAAACGATGAGTATGACCTATGATCAAATGTTCTCATTTGACTTCTAAGTCAATATACTCATATATAGATGATCTAGTCATCGCCAATTGCTTGATAGATGCTAGAGTGTTTGTGCATGCTCTGCCACATATTTCATTTGCCATCTTATTGTGTGAGCATGTTGATTGCATATTTTTCTCATTCGAGGACATCCATTTGTTGCTTTGATTGTTTGGCTCTTTTTGTTTTTGCCAAATGGATGGACAAGAATGCCTAAGTACTCCCTCTAGCTATCTATGCTTTTCTCGTCTCTGTAGCGACCCGACCTCAGATGGTCAAGTGTCTGTGCTTATGTGTCATCCCTGGATCGGTGTGCTGACACACACAGTACTCGAGGATTTATAATAGAGGTAAACCACATGTATAAAGTAACGTAAATACTATTACCTCAATCCAAATAGCGGAAGTAATGACAAGGTTGTGGATTCCCATCAACACCAACGGCAAAGTTGAGTGTAGAAATCATAACCCTAACATATCACTTACTCGTCGTAAGAATCCTGTAACATGAGACGTTGCAGCCACAAGGGTCAGTACATTGAATGTACTGGCAAATTCACACTGTAGAGCAATGATGAATAATGGCTATTACCACATCAATATTTGGCTGGTGGAGGCTCTGGGTTTAATTTTTCATAAAGCTAGTTTTTCCCTACTGCAAAGGAATATAATTTATTTAATGACAAAGTTATTTGAAAATATTGAGAAGGTTCCTCCAACTCAATCCCAATTAAAAGTTAACAACCCAACAAATTAATTAAGTAAAGTGATGAGATCAACATGATAGTTCAAGAACTAGATACTCAAGATGTCCACAACCGGGGACACGGCTAACCATGATTAGTTTGTACACTCCGCAGAGGTTTGCGCACTTTTCCCCACAAGACTCGATCTCCTCCGTTGAATTTCTCGCACGACATGATGTTTGAGAAACAGATGACCGAGACACAGTCTTTCCGAAGCATTAACACTTTACTCTGGGTGGACAGTTAAACCTACTTTCCCTACATCTGTTAGCCCACCACTGAAAGAGGTCATGCAACATACTCAACTATGCTAGAGCCCATAATAGCTTGTGGCTGCACACGGAAGTTTCTAGCATGAATAATCTTATGATCCCTTTGAGCCTGGGTGGCAAACCATAGGATGATCACACGGGTACTTCGGGATATCCTTGGACAACACTGGATTCTCCAGGTGCCCGCAACCAATCCTCCCAGATGTGTATTTAAGTAGCCACCTTAAGTTAACCATTAATTAACAATCTCACATCTGTCATAGATACACTCAAACCCAATCCATGTCTACGAGCATAGCATGGCAATATAAGCATAACGTAGAAGTAACTCCCAAGAGTTTGATAATAAAAGGGCAATAGGTTCTACCTCATCATCAACTTCCCAAAACCCACATGTTATCAAATCCTAACCATGCAATGTTTGAGGGGTTGAGACTAATGCATAAAAACTGGGTAGTAAAGGGATATGATCAAAGTGTGAACTTGCCTTGTACTGTTGATGAAGATGATTCACACTCATAACTCCTGATAGTTCTACTCGTCACACTCCGCTCAATCTAAAGTAAGCAAGGAATAGTAACCACACATAAGCAATCAAGTAAAAGAATCAAAGAAAAGATCTCGGAAAACTTTAAAAACAAGCAATTAACTCTTGCAACATAAAACAATTTCTAACAGTACCAAAATTGTGTGAATTTGGCCTTATCAGAAAGTTTAGGTCAAGAGTTTCGATTTGCAAAAAGAATCAACTAAATCGGAGTTATGAAACTCAAGTTATGATCAAAAGAAGTTTGAATACAAATCTGTTTGAATTCAAATTTTAAAACTTTCAAAAACATGTTTGAGTTGATTATCTGGATAGAGGGGATCATAACAAAGAAGTGGGCATTGGTTTCGTTGGATTTGGATAAACGGTGTAAAAGTAGCAATCGTTTGAAAACTAGGGGCTAATCTATAAAAATAACACTACGGATAGGTCCCTGGCAGAAATTAAAAAGAAAAAGAAAAATACAAAACCACGAACGTTCACTACTGAACCCTAAACTATGAACATGTTCACTCCAGAGGCTTAGACAACGAACGCTCTCTAAATAAGTAAACCCTAACAAAACCGGTTTTATATAAAAAACAATCTAGGGTTTTTGAAAAGAAAGCCTAAGAAAAAGAAACCAGAGCGGTTTATTACCGGTTCGGCTTTTCGACGAAAACCGGCGATGGCGGCTATGAACTCCGGCGAGTTCCCGCGCGGCGGCGCTTGCGGCGGCGGTGGCGCAACAGCGGCGCGGTTCAGGCGAGATGCAGCAGCGGCGGCGGTGGCGCGGTGATCTGTGGCAGCGGCGAGGAGAGGCGAGGGGAGAGAGGGCGGCGGGCTGTGCTTATAAAGGGGTCAAAGGGCCTCGGGAGGCGTGGAGGAGGGGGCAAGACGGCGGCGCGGGGACACAGTCCCGGTTGGACTCGGCGGCGGCGCGTGCAGGAGCAGGACACTGGCAGCGGTTCGGGGGCGACGGGGCACTGGGCCGTGGCCTGGCTGAGCTGGGCCGGCCCAGTTCGGTGAAGACTTTTTCTAAAAAAACCAAATTTTTTCAGAGAACTAAAATAATAAATACAAAAAAATTAAAAATATTATATAGGCATATAATATATCAAAATTTTCAGAAAAAGTTTTTCTAAAGCATGAACATTTTATAATGTCAAATAAAATCCACAAAAATTTAAATAAGCCAAATAGTGCTTCTACTACAATAAAACCCAATAAAAATCATTTTAAAAATACCAAAATGATTTCAAATTTATTTCTCTCCAATTTTGTACTGTAGGGAATCATTTTACCCTATTTTCCATATAATTTATTTTTGGAGAAAATAATTGAATAAAATCCAAATAACTCCAAATTGAAAATAATTTCCAAAAGGACTTTAAATTTGATCCTTTTAAACTCCCAACTCATATTTCATATGCTTTGAAGAAGTCATTTTATCTTCAATCATGAAAATCATTGAGTTGCTTAAAGTTGCTTAAAGTTTCTGAATTTGAAATAGTTCCAAATGGAATTCAAATCTTTTCAAAACCCTTTTCATTTATTTAAATGGAAGAAGTCATGTCATCTTCTCTCTAGGGTTTTGTGATGAAAAGTATTTGAATTCACGGAGATCATAAATTTAAGATGAAAGTTTGGGAAAGTCCTTTTATTCCCTCTCATTTAACTTTCAAAAAAGTTTCGAGTTCCACTCAATTTCGCACAAGCAACCACACCACACCAAACAAACAATCAAAACTATCTATTTAATATAACATTCCAAAATTTAAAATTTTGGGATGTTACGAACCTACCACCCTTAAAATGAATCTCTTCCTCGAGATTCGGAGAGGCTAGAAAGAAATAGGTTAGGTTCGGGGTCTTCTCAAAATCCATCGATTGTCTCCGGGGGTCTGGGGTGCTACCACCCTTAGAAACATCGTTACGGTCCCATCAATACTCGTATACTCCATCCTTATTCTTGACAGGGCCGGTCTTCTCAGATCTTCAGTATAATTCCTTCTCTTGCTCTTCCGGTAGCGGCATAACCTTTTTCCTCAATTCTTGTCTCCATTTCATCTTGGTAAGGTTATCCTGAGACTGGGTCCTGTTAGCTGATAGGTCTGGCGCCAATACTAAACAACTATCGATATCTCATGGTGGTCATCAGTTTATGGTTTCTCCTGCAGGAAATGGGTCTGGGTTGAACCTCACCGTATATCCTACGATTGGCAACCACTGCCTTGTACAAGGGGAAAAAATTTGTCATACCATTCTAAGGTTTAAACAAGGTTTAACATCGTCGTCTCTCTACTATAGGCAAGTCACTCAGATTTACCATCCCATATAGCAAGGCGAATAATAAGAGTAAGTCGGTACGGTGATCAATCCATCCCGCACCCAAATCATTACCCTGTATATGGTTTAGCGAATCTTGCATTCTAACACTCGGTCATCCTCACAAGCATTGCAGAATTTTCTCTTGTTGATGAACTAAGTTCGGATAACTCCATGGATTCTGCAAGCTGAACAAAACATCTATCGTTTCTTCACAACTCTCAGGTTTTGCGCTGCTCCTATAAGATCGTCTGTCGTAACTTCTTCCAGGTTTTTTTCCTTCAGCAAGAGTGTGCTTGCTTCTTAGCAGATCCTGGAGCCTGTGGGTTATGGCCCATCTCATCACATCACTTCTAAACCTTGAACTCATCATCGGGGCAACTGATCAATATTCAAACATCCAGCTTCCTGGCTTTCTTAAATCCATCCAGTTGTACCGTCTGTCTTCCTTCTATTGGTACCAAACTAAGATGTGATTACTCAGACTCATCATGGAGTTACAATTTCTCCATATTTCCAACATTCTGCCTCCTTTATATCCAATAGTACTTCATCCCTTCATACTTCTTGGGGTGTCCCACATATCGAGATAAAACTCGTACTTATTTTGTCCAAGGTCCACTCCATGGAATATCATTATCTTTTCTAGGGGTCAAGGGTCCTCACAGGGTACTACCACCCTTGAAATGCACAAATTCATCCATAGACCATATTTCTCATATCCTCGAAAATTGTCAAAATCTTTCTTCATAGAGCCACTACTCATAAAATCCAAATCTTTACCAACGATGCTAACTTTATTGATGCTCAAATTATTACAATCTCCTGCATTTCCATTACATGCCTCAACTCATTGCCTCAATAAAAAGGAAAATGTTCTCACTACTACTACTATACTTCTCACAGACACAACTAATTATCACAAGTCTCCTTCTCCTTGGGACAATATCTGGCAAAGTTCCCTTCTTCATTACAACGAAAACATATTACTTCTGAGAAGTCTCGAGGTTTCCTCATGATTACATAGCCTCCTTGGGTCCTCGGCTTCCTTTTTGGGCAACTGCTGAAGTAGTGCCCTGACTTCTTGCACCTGGAATCCAATCTACTTCTCTTCCTGGACTTCTCCGTACCAATCAGGGCTTCTATTTCCTGTGGGTCATACTCTACTTCCTCTGTCGGGAATTCTACTACATCCCCATTCAGACAATTTTGGGAGATGTGTCCTTCTTCCCCACATGAATAGCAAGACTTGGTGCAAGGTCTAATTGGGCCTTTTTCGGGTGTGTCCTCCTCCTCTTCCTTCATCACAGGTTCTTCTAAAATTTCCATGAGGGCTCCTTTCATTGCTTCTTTCTACTGCTGGATGGTTCTTCGTACCATGGGGTAAATGTGACACTGAGTAGGGTAGTGGGTAGTCCCTTCTCACAAGAAACAAGTGATCTGCCTAGTTGGGCATTCTTCAGCTGGGTGACTTCCTTCACAATTTGGGCATTCATCCTTGTGTTCTTTATGGTTGTGTCCTATTTCTCCCCAAAGCTTGCATGCACAAGTTTTGTTCATATCCTTTCCATAAGGCTTCAATTTCTGGGACACAAACCGAGACTTTGGCAAACTCAACTTAAATTCTTCCCAAGTGGTTACTCTTTGCCATCCATTGATGTTTTGGTACATCCTCCACCAAGTAGCAGCACCTGTTTCAAAGCACTGAAGAGCATGCTCGGCCTTATCCTTTCCGGCTATAGTGTCATTCTTCATGTGACCTTCCATGTTATCAATCCATCGGTTCCAATTGACTTATCGGTCCCGGAAAGGTTAGTTCATCTCCATTCATCCTCTATTGGTTCCATGGGTTCCGGGGTGAGATAAGAGAGATAGAGAGGGATACACACAATACAAACAATAGTTTTGAAAAGACAGATTTTATTTGTGGCTGTCGGAAAAACATCAAACAAATGACATCTCAAACCGTCAGATCTAACGTAGGTATATAACAGGGGTTTGGTCTTCTAAAGGTCAACGTCGCCAAACTCTTCAAGTCTTGTTCATGTCTCTGATGGCTTCTTCCGATCATGCTTGTCCTTCTCAAGTTCTTTTGCCAGATCATCTCTGTTGACGCGAAGTCTCTCGTGACGTCCTTTAAGAGTTGCGTTCTAAACTTCTGGATTTCAACATCCTTGGCATGAACCATGGTCCTACTTTCCTTCAGTTCCTGACGAATCTCCGGTCTCTCGAGGTTTTGCTCCTCCAGCTTGGCTACTTTCAGCTTCAAGGTCCTGAGTTCTTCACAAAATACTCACTTGTCAAATACGGCTTCCTGCAGGTCCATCTTAAAATTCTTCATGTAATACTCCAGATCCTGGCGATACACCAGCTAAGGTTAAAACAACATCCTTTGCTGATAGGTGCTCCATCAGCCTTATACCATCCAATCCTTCCGAAGAAATGCATGCATATTTCAGCACGGTGACAATAGCATAAGCGGGCGATAACATCACAGATAGCCGTGTTTCTGCTCTTGTCATTTCCATGAGCTATCATTCCATAGTTGATATCTCCTGCCTTAGGGTTTTCTTGACAAAACTTTGAGTTCTAACGCTCCATGTTCCGGTCTTTCTCCAACACACCTTGATCTCGGGTATTGATAGCTTCAATAGTCTGACAAGTTCAATATGGGTAGCTTTCCTAGGTCATACCAATCTGGAAATTCTACAGAGCCTTCAAATTCTCCTAGTCTTCGGAGTCTTCAACTGTTGTAGTTTCCATTAGTATAATGCACGGTAAAATCCTCTTCATTCCGAAGTGGTCTTAGTTGTCCGATATCTTGTCCTTCTTGGATCAGTCGAATCTTCGCATGGTCAAAAGGGGAAAGGGGTATAGTCTAACTAAAAGGGAATATTTTGATAAAGCTCAGAAAGAAGAGAGGAAAAGATCTTTCTGAAAATGAAGTTGTAGAGAAAATCTTTCCTATGGGCTTGCCAGTTTCTACGGGTCACGTCCTACAGTCAACCTGGCTCTGATACCATCTTGTAGCGACCCGACCTGAGACGGTCAAGTCTCTGTGCTTATGTGTCATCCATGGATTGGTATGCTGACACACACATTACTCAAGGATTTATAACAGAGGTAAACCACATGTATAAAGTAACGTAAATACTATTACCTCAATCCAAATAGCGGAAGTAACGACAAGGTTGTGGATTCCCATCAACACCAACGGCAAAGTTGAGTGTAGAAATCATAACCCTAACATATCACTTACTCGTCTTAAGAATCCTGCAACATGAGACGTTGCAGCCAAAAGGGTCAGTACATTGAATGTACTGGCAAATTCACACTGTAGAGCAATGATGAATGATGGCTATCACCACATGCATATTTGGCTGGTGGAGGCTCTGGGTTTAATTTTTCATAAAGCTAGTTTTTCCCTACTGCAAAGGAATATAATTTATTTACCTACAAAGTTATTTGAAAATATTGAGAAGGTTCCTCCAACTCAATCCCAATTAAAAGTTAACAACCCAACAAATTAATTAAGTAAAGTGATGAGATCAACATGATAATTCAAGAACCACATACTCAAGATGTGCATAACCGGGGACACGGCTAACCATGATTAGTTTGTACACTCTACAGAGGTTTGCGCACTTTTCCCCACAAGACTCGATCCCCTCCGTTGAATTTCTCGCACTACATTATGTTTGAGAAACGGATGACTGAGACACAGTCTTTCCGAAGCATTAACTCTTTACTCTGGGTGGACAGTTACACCTACTTTCCCCTACATCTGCTAGCCCACCACTGAAAGAGGTCATGCAACATACTCAAGTATGCTAGAGCCCATAATAGCTTGTGGCTGCACATGAAAGTTTCTAGCATGAATAATCTTATGATCCCTTTGAGCCTGGGTAGTGAACCATAGGATGATCACACGGGTACTCCGGGATATCCTAGGACAAGACTGGATTCTCCAGGTGCCCGCAACCAATCCACGCAGATGTGTATTTAAGTAGCCACCTTCAGTTAACCATTAATTAACAATCTCACATCTGTCATGGATACACTCAAACCCAATCCACGTCTACGAGCATATCATGGCAATATAAGCATAACGTAGAAGTAACTCCCAAGGGTTTGATAATAAAACGGCAATAGGTCCACCTCACCATCTACTTCCCAAAACCCACATGTTATCAAATCCTAACCATGCAATGTTTGAGGGGTTGAGACAAATGCATAAAAACTGGGTAGTAAAGGGATATGATCAAAGTGTGAACTTGCCTTGTACTATTGATGAAGATGATTCGCACTCATAACTCCTGATAGTTCTACTCGTCACACTCTGTTCAATCTATCGTAAGCAAGCAATAGTAACCACACATAAGCAATCAAGCAAGGGAATCGAAGAAAAGATCTCGGAAAACTTTGAAAAAAAGCAATTAACTCTTGCAACATAAAACAATTTCTAACAGTACCAAAATTATGTGAATTTGGCCTTATCGGAAAGTTTAGGTCAAGAGTTTCGATTTGCAAAAAGAATCAACTAAATCGGAGTTATGAAACTCAAGTTATGATCAAAAGAAGTTTGAATACAAATCTGTTTGAATTCAAATTTTAAAACTTTCCAAAACATGTTTGAGTTGATTATCTGGATAGAGGGGATCATAACAAAGAAGTGGGCGTTGGTTTCGTTGGATTTGGATAAACGGTGTAAAAGTAGCAATCGTTTGAAAACTAGGGGCTAATCTGTAAAAATAACATTACAGATAGGTCCCTCGCAGAAATTAAAAAGTAAAAGAAAAATACTAAACCACGAAAGTTCACTACTGAACCCTAAACTATGAACACGTTCACTCCAGAGGCTTAGACAACGAACGCTCTCTAAATAAGTAAACCCTAACAAAACTGGTTATATATAAAAAAACGATCTAGGGTTTTTGAAAAGAAAACCTAAGAAAAAGAAACCAGAGCGGTTTATTAATGGTTCGGCTTTTCGACGAAAACCGGCGGTGGCGGCTATGAACTCCGGCAAGTCCGGCGATTTCCAGCGCGGCGGCGACAGCGCGGGCGGCGGGGTGCGGCGCAGGCAGCGGCAGCGAGCGGCCCGGGCGGCGGCGATGGCTCCGATCTGCGGCAACAGCGGCATGGCGATCTGTGGCAGCGGCGAGGAGAGGCGAGGGGAGAAGGGGAGAGAGGGCGGCGGGCTGTGCTTATAAAGGGGTCAGGGGGCCTCGGGAGGCGTGGAGGAGGGGGCAAGATGGCGGTGCGGGGACAGAGTCCCGGTCGGACTCGGTGGCGGCGCGTGCAGGAGCAGGACTCCAGGGGCGGTTCGGGGGCGATGGGGCACTGGGCCGCGGCCTGGCTGAGCTGGGCCGGCCTAGTTTGGCGAAGACATTTTTTTAAAGAATTTTTTTTCGGAGAAATAAAATAAATAAAAACATTATATAGGCATATAATATATCAAAATTTTCAGAAAAAGTTTTTCTAAAGCATGAACATTTTTATAACATCAAATAAAATCCACAAAAATTTAAATAATCCAAACAGTGCTTCTGCTACAATAAAACCCAATAAAAACCATTTCAAAATTACCAAAATGATTTCAAATTTATTTCTATCCAATTTTCTACTGTAGGGAATCATTTTACCCTATTTTTCCATATTATTTATTTTTGGAGAAAAATAATTGAATAAAATCGAAATGACTCCAAATTGAAAATAATTTCCAAAAGGACTTTAAATTTGATCGTTTCAAACTCCCAACTCATATTTCATATGTTTTTAAGAAGTCATTTTATGTTCTCTCATGAAAATCATTGAGTTGCTTAAAGTTTCTTAATTTGAAATAGTTCCAAATGGAATTCAAATCTTTTCAAAACCCTTTTCATTTATTTAAATGGAAGAAGTCATGTCATCTTCTCTCTAGGGTTTTGTGATGAAAAGTATTTGAATTCACGGAGATCATAAATTTAAGATGAAAGTTTGGGAAAGTCCTTTTATTCCCTCTCATTTAACTTTCAAAAAGTTTCAAGTTTCACTCAATTTCACACAAGCAACCACACCACAACCAAACAAACAATCAAAACTATATATTTAATATAACATTCCAAAATTTAAAATTTTGGGATGTTACAGTCTCAAACTCTATTCATGCTACATCACAAAGTTTGACCAAGTCAAATTCGAACCCTCTGGGTGAGGAGCACTCGGAGCCACCGATTCGTCATAGACTTAAACTTCCAAAACCTCTCTGTGTATTTCGGTCTGACCGATTCATACCTTTCGGTCATACCGAGTTCATTGAGTTGATCTAGGTTTTCAATCTCGGTGCAATCGATATGAACTGTTCGGTCACACCGAGTTTTTTTTGACAGGGAAGACAGTAGGGGGAAAACCCCTACTGTAATATCATATATCTATATAAATGGGGGGTTCACATAGACATATCTGTTTTCTTTACATCACATTTTGTTGCAACCAAACCTAATCGTGTGGCTGCTCAACCAGTTCAAGGAAGAGAAGGATGCTATACAATAGAAGTACAAAAGGTGATCAGAGCAGCTCTATGGGCTGCTTTAACCCTATGTTGCAAAAGAGACAAGTCTTCTTTGAACCGTGTGAGCCAAGATCCAATACTGGGGGCCAGGCCTCTGAAGTGTTGATTGATTCTCTCCTTCCAAATACTCCACGCTGCTGTTAGAAATGTTTCATAGAAGAATGGGTTCGGCTAGCTTTCCTTTGTGTTTTGCAGAAGATCGAGGCGGCAGGAGAAAGTTGGCCAAGTTATGTTGAGTCTTGCCCAGCAGCTTTGACTAAAAGGGCATGAGAAGATCATGTGATCCACTGTCTCCTCGACATGATGGTTGCAGAGGCCGCAATTAAAATTGTTGCCAATATTATAAAGCCTCCTCTTCAACATGTTGCGTGTGTTGAGTCTGTCATGGAACATCAGCCAGCCAAAAACTTTTATTTTTATACGCATTTAGACTTCCAAAGTTGGCGGAATGCTTGATGAGACCCCCATCCCTGAAGTAATTGTTGTAGTAGTCCCTTGGTTTGTAAAGCGTGGCCCCCCAGGAATAGTGCCAAACATCATGCAGAGATGTCGATGGAGAGATCCACGTTGTTTGTCTTTGGATTTCTTGGATCTCATCAAGGGCTAGAGGCGAGACAGGAAGGTGAAAGGTTTCATGCATGTCTATAGTGTCCATCACCTCGGCAACTGAAAGATCGTCATGCACGGCAAAGGAGAAAGCACGAGGATGTGAGATTTGTAGCACCTCTTCCTGCCAGAGATCTTTCCAAAAGAGGGTTGACACGCCATCTACTATTTGGACTCGAGAAATGCCTCGGTAGATGTGGGTCAGTTTGAGAATGTCCTTCCACCAGAACGAACCAACGGGGTCAACAGCGTGTGGAATTTTTCCATCATAGTGACTGTCCCAGATTAGGCTGACCCAGGGCACATCAAGTTTGTTGTAGAACTTGTGTAGAAATTTTAGGAGCAGGGCCTCATTATGAACTTTCAGGTTGAAAACTCCTAAGCCCCCTATCTTCTTTGGCCGACAAACTAAATCCCAAGCAGCCAGTGAGTTACACTTATCACCTTGCTCAGTTTTCTTAGTCCAGAGGCATCTGCGACTGATCTTGTCGAGGATCTCAATGAGCTTCGGAGGAAATTTGAGAGTGCACATGGCAAATACCAGAAGAGGCGTGACCGAAGCATTCAACCACGATAGCTTGCCACCGTACGACATCATCGTAATAGTAGGTGGCAGTTGCCTCTCTAACTTGCAAACCAAAGGCATAAACTCTTGTATCGTAGGTCGTGTGGTGCCCAGCGGGAGGCCTAGATATGTGAATGGCATCGATCCAACTGCACATCCAAAGATACTAGCAAGATTGGTCATAGCAGCGGCATCCAAATTAATCGGGATCAACGTGGATTTGTGGAAGTTGATCTTGAGGCCAATGGAGGAGGCATAATCAGATAAAATCTGTTTAACAAGAGCGGCTTCTCGAGTACATGCAGGGAGGACAATAAGTGTATCATCGGCATATTGAAGGACTGGATATTCGGTTTGTCCAATGCACGGAAACGGTAGATCAAGCCTGCCTTGGTGGAAAGCGTCGTTAATAGCTGCCTGGATTAACTCTGCTGCTAGGACAAAAATTAACGGCGAAAGTGGGTCTCCCTGTCTGACCCCGCATCTGCATGGGAATTGTCAACCGGGTACACCATTAAGAAGGACCAATGATCGGCCAGAGGAGAAGAGGTAATTAATCCAGGATATCCAGCGCTCATTAAAGCCCATATGTCGCATTATGTTAATCATGGGTGCATGTGCTACTGTATTGAATGCTTTGGCAAAATCGAGTTTGAGAAGGATGATCTCCCGACCAGATGCATAGCATTGATAAATGTATTGGTAGGCCCATGCAAGGCAATCCTGGATGGTTCTCCCTTTGAGGAAGCCATATTGGTTTCGGTGTACTAGCTGAAGAATTATGCGTTGTAATCGATTGGCTAGTAGTTTCGTCAGTAATTTCAGACAGCAGTTAAGCATAGTGATCGGTCCATAATCATTAACAGTCATGGGCGTGTTTACCTTGGGGATCAGTGTGATGAGGCCATCATTGATGCTGGTGATGTCAAGGTTTCCATCATAGAATTGTGAGCAGAGCGAATAGAAGTCGTGTTTGATGATCGGCCAGCAAGCCTTGAGAAAAGCTCCACTAAACCCGTCAGGCCCCGGTGCACGATCAGGTGGCATTTCCTTGACAAACCCATCAATTTCTTCTGGAGTGAACGGCTCAGTGAGAAGGTCAAGGTTGTTGGCTCATTGGATTATTGCAGGCAAGTCAAATTTCATATCACATTGTGCTGTGGTTCCAAGTCTGGTTTTGTATGTGGAGTGTAAAAGCGCTTCTTTACCAGGGTGATCATCATCAGTACGAAACGAGGCGATGTTGTTCTTACGATATCTTTCTGTCGCTATCGCTTGAAAAAACTTAGTGTTTTCGTCTCCAAACTTGATCCAACGTATGGTGCACCGCTTTTTCCAGTAAAGCTTCTGGTATTTGAGCAGTCTGACAAGATGAGCTTTAAGGATTTTCCTGAAGTTTGTTTCTGGAATTGTGAGACAACGTTTGTTTTCTAGTTTGTCAAGTTCAGCAAGGACGTCATTACAATTAGTGATTGCAATAGTAAGCCGAGAAATGTGCTTACTCCAAATCTTAAGAGCATGACGGAGGGCTTTGAACTTGTGAGATAGAGTAGCCGCAGCATTTTTATTGGACACTGGTTTGTCCCAAACTTGCTGCACAACATCCGTAAACCCCGGGTGCAAAATCCAATATGATTCAAAGCGAAAAAGCTTACTGCGAGGGATGTTGGTTTCGATGGTAACCACACAGGGTATATGGTCCGAAACTAGCTTGCTGAGGGGTTTCACAAGGGTTTCGGGATATGAGTGGGTCCAGTGTAAAGAGGTGAGGAACCAATCTATTTGCTCAAGAAGTGGATCAGGTTGCATGTTACTCCATGTGAAAGATCTACCTTGAATCGGAAGCTCAATAAGTTGTTGCTTGCGAATAATATCATTAAAAGTAAGCATGTCATTCAGGTTCCCTCCAGGTTTATTGCGGTTATCAGGCGCTCTCATATAATTAAAATCACCTAAGAGCAACCAATCATGAGCATTAGGAATCTGGACGTCATATAACCAAGAAGTATACGCCAGACGATCATCACCCACACACGGGCCATATATATTAGCAAGCGACCAGGTCTGTGAGGACTGAGTGCTCACGAAACTGACGACTAACGCAAAGACATTAGAAAACACGACCGTGCCCTCAAATAAAGCGTGTTTACAAACAGTAAGGATACCACCAGAGGATCCGCGGGAGGGAACAAAAGAAAAATGATCAAATTGTTTAGGGAAACAAGTTTTAAGGAACGCAAAAGATACTTCAGGCATTTTAGTCTCCTGCAAGCAAACTACCGCACAGGCACTTGAGATGATGGCATTAGAAAGAGCAAACTGCTTCTTCTCTGAATTGAGACCCCTGATCTTCCAAGATAGGACATTCCAGCATCGCAGAGGTGACATGACAGAGGTAGTTACTCCAGGGAGGAAGAAACCAGCTGCCCTTGATCATCAGAGGGGCCAGCAGCCGACGAGGTGGCAAGTAGAGCTTCAGAGGTTAGTTCATCTTCAGGAATGGCATATCTGTTGACACCAATCTCAACCAGCATGGAAATTGGGGTTGGAGGACGGACTGCACCATCGATCCTAGGCGCATTGCTGGAAGAACCAATCGACGGCATGATACAAGGCCTAACCTTGGAGGAGGCCACACGCGTATCTTTGGGAGCATGAGTCTTGAAGCCGTTAAATTTGTTGGAGCGCTCACTGCGCCTGACCTCTGCGGTAGAGATAGGAGCTGCAGCCCTAGAACGCCTGACCTGATGCACATTAGGAGCTGGTGGAACCACTAGGTCAGTCATTATGGGTGCAGAGAGCGGATCAGACATATCGGTGCTAGCCGCAACATTAGATTCAGAAACCGCTTCAGCGTTAGCATTGTTCTATCCTTCATTATCTTCAGAAATCTCCTCAATGATCACAGAAGAGGTGTTGAGCATGGCACGGCTATCAGTCTGCAGCTGTGAGAAGTGAAACCCTGCATCATCCAAAGAAACTCCGACATCCACAACAGCAGAATTGTTCCTCAGACCATATCCCTCTCTCCAAGGGCCAATATTTGCAATAATCGGGCGCATGGCATTGAAAATGAAACTGTTAAGCTGCTGCCTGGGAATGGGATCATTTAGAAGAATGGCCAAGAGCTCATCCCCATGCGCAGACAGACCAAACCGAATTCCCTGAGCATGAATGTCCACGGTAACTTTCAGAGAATCAAGCACCACAGCATCAGCAGAGAGAGCAACCTCCAAGGAGGGCAGGATCCCAAGATCCGAATGAGTAGAGCTGGAACTGTCAGAAGCAGTGATAGAATCAATCCAGGCCTGAAATGGATTGTTAGTGAGGTTGTCATCCGGCACCAGTCCATGCTGGACAGTAAGACCTTGTGTAGATAACCACGCCTGATAGTTCATCAAGTGAGGGGGCATTAGAGGCAACTGCACAGGTTGAGGAGCCGGCTAATGACCCCAACCTCCATTGTCATGCACATTCTGCACCTGGTCATGGTCAGCATTGTTGTCAGCTTGAGGCGCTCCATTCTGAACCAGCTAGTTGTGGACTTGTTGCTGATACAGCTGCTCTGCCGTGAGCTCCGGACCGAACTGAGGGTGAGGATTACCGTCTGGTGGAGGAGGTTCTTCTCCCACCGGCAGCACTTCGGGCAGCAAGCCATTCTAATCATTGCTACGCAAGATGGTGACCTGCACCGTCCAACAGCCCCGGGCACCTCCAAGTTGCCACACCATGAAACTTTTGGGGATTAGGCGGAGACGGATAACACGTGCCTTGATCAGCATGAACCTATGATCTTGCCTTGGATTATACCATGAAACCAAGGATCCATACCCTCCCAGCACTTTGGTGATGTAGTAATCCGTTTGATAATCATATGGGAACCCAAAAAACATCAGCCAGACCTCCGGACCAAACGAGGTTGTGCGGCGATTGAGCGCCTCATTGTGAGGCACAAACAAAATCAGCAGATCTTCAGACTCTAACTCAATAGGCGTAGCTAGTGCAGTATCTCACAGAAATGAATCCGCGAACCCAAATATCCCAATCCCGAAAGGATGGTCACTGACCTCAGTGGTGAATAGCTGCAGTTCATGGAGCGCCGCCACGATCTGGTTGCGGATGATGGCCCCGCGATGCAGAGGCACATATTGGCTGGATTCTGCAAACGCCAAGTAGTCATGGTTGAGAGGGGCAATGGGACCAACCACCATGCCGCTGCAAACAGGACGATCCGCTGGGCTGGGCTCGACGGCGAACCCCGGCGGGAGGAACGGAAACAGATTCAGTGGGTAGTTGGCCATGGCCGATGATGGGGAGAGATGGAGTTACTGCAGTGGTGATGGGATGGAGCAGAGCGGGGGCTTTTGGGTTTCCGAGGTGGAAGGCATAGCGTGAGGGGGGGGGACGGGGCGGTTGTGCATATTTGACTACCCACCTCCACCTCTTTTGGAATTTGAGCTTCCTGCAGGCCCTTACCACGTGGCCGTAGAAGCTGCATGCAGCACAGCGGATGGACGGCTTGGATGAACAAGCAGGTTTGTCAGCAGAAATGGGAGCTCCAGAAGATCCGGCGGGATTGATCAAGTTGTTGCTAATTGATGGAATCGGTCACACCAAGTTGCAGTAACCGCTTGCGATTCTGCATCTCGGTGCCACTGAGTCGTTCCACTCGGTCACACCGACAGGGACTAGATATATATACCCACGGGTCAAATTCTGGAAATTCCTCCGAAACCCTTCGCCCGTGCGTATCTAGCTCTGCCAAGCCGAGGTCTTCGGATCGTCTCCTCATCGCCAGTGACCTCCTGCCGCTGGTCTCCGCCGCCGGCAACGGGAATCTTCTCCGCCGTTGTCGCCGTAGTAAGTTCACCGCCGAGTTAGGGTATGAACTCGACCCCTATGTGCAATCTTAACATCTAATTCCTGCACTTAGGTCAATGCCATGATTCTTACCATGTATGAGATTACTCTATCCAGCAAAAACTTCCTTTAGACTAGTTTTGATTCAAAAATTTAGGGTTAGGTTTCCGCCAAACTCATCTCAGACCAACCGAGTTGTAGAAATCGGTCTCACCGATTTGGCCTAGCCAGTGCACTTGTAACTTTCGGTCTGGCCAAAACTTGCAAATCGGTGTGACCGAGTTCAACTCTCTGTGAAACCCTAGCAATCTCAGAGTCACCGAACTGTGTCTCGGTCTGACCAATTCTACTACTTTAGACTCTATCTCAACTACATCTATTCACAGGGGCAGCTTTCAGTTTGCAGTGTCAGCTATGTCAGATCAAAGTGACAGCCAGAACAAATCTGAGGAGCATGTTAACTTGAGTGAGGGCACTAGTCCCTCTGGCAGCTATGATGAGGGTATCTGTTGGGGATATAACTATTATGTATGACCCGCCCAGGAGGGGCCGGGTTATACCTATGGCGATTCATGAAGCCCAAGATAGCTCTGGAAGATGGCGGTTCAGTTAAGGGCCCAAGGCCCAAAGGCGACTCAAGGCCCGTAGAAATAAACCGCCATATGTACATAGCTTGTGTTGTAAGGCAGGGATAGTTAGAGACCGAGCCAAACACTGTTTATGAGCCGGCCGGGACTCTGTGAGCCACTGGGCGTCGACCTCGGTATATAAAGGGACGACCCGGCGGTGATTCAGGGACAGGTAACATCAGATCGAAAGCTAGGTCAAGCAATTTCGCTCCCTCGCAATTGAAACATAAGCAATTCCACCTCAAACTGGATTATGCCTTTACCTTCACCGCAAGGGGCCGAACCAGTATAAACCCTCATGTCCTTTGTCCCATTTTAACCCCTTTAAGCTTCCTAGTTGCGATGGCTCCATGCTTAAGTCCTTTCACTAGGACATCTGTTGTGACAATTCCACGACAGTTGGCGCCCACCGTGGGGCCAGCGCATGGTGGATTTGAGTTCTTGAAGGGCAGCTTTCGAAGGGCTCAAGGGATACGCTGTGGGCCGGATGACCAAGAGTCGTCGCAGCAAGATCTACATCGACGACGCAGGCTGGGGCCCCGATGCTGGCTCAATTGAGTACGGGTATCGGGTCCTCTTCGGCGGAATCCACGTCTTCATCGACCGGATCGGCGAGCCGGGCCCTGAGCCGGACATCTGCACCGACATCATCGAGATGGCTCAGCATGCGCGACCCACCCGGGTTCAGCCCGCCATGAAGCATGGCTTCGTGGGATGCATCCACGGAGGGGAATTTTCTGAAGGGTCTGTGGATGGCGGTGAGACGGCCATCTACTCTGATGGTGAGTCGTCCACGGGTGAGACGGATTCATTGTATCAATTGCAAGATGGCGGGCTTGGGGGCTGTTCCGATGGCAGCAGTATTCCGGACCCCTTTGAACCACCGAGCAGAGTAGGGATCTTCATGGCTGGCACGCAACCCGTTCAAAACTCCACGGCTGCAGCAGTGATAACCTCCGGGTCAGCGGCAGCCGGTGCAGGAGGCCCTGCGCGTCCACCGGCTCAGGTGCTGATGGATCTCATAGATAAGTTGACAGCCTTGTTAACTACCGTGGTTAATCCGGCGGATCAGGCTCAACATGATGCAGAAGTGGCACGGTTACGTGAGGAGATAGCACAAGCCAAAGAAAACCTAGCAGTGGAGGACGTCAGGCTAGCCACAGAGCGGGCGGCTTTGGATGCTCGGGCGCAGCAGATTCAATCAGAGCCTTTCCAGCTTACGATGGATTTGAACGCCTCAAACGAGGTCATGAGGAGAAGGCACTAGAAGGCTCAATCCCGTCTGCCTCTGACTTATGATCCTAGAAACCTCTTCCGCACACCCGGTGCAGGCCCCAGTAACCCACCGGAGATAAACCGGGTTGCAACGCCCGGGGCTGGGACGCCGGTTCAACCACGGGTGATGGAACCTCCTCGCATGAATACTGCTCCACCTCATTATGTACCAACACCACCGTGTCATTATTCTAACCCTTTGGAGAACATGATCGCTGCGGAGGCACGATTGGCGGCTCTCCCGGTGGAGGGCGACTCTCCAGCAGCGATTGAGGCACGAAGGGTCAGACAACTTCTTCAAACGGCTCTGGCGCAGCAGGAGGCGTACTCTTACAGTCGAGACAGGATCCACTCAACCCCTCGCCCAAGCCGAAGCCCAAGTTATAGCAGGCATATGGATTCAGCAGCCTTTTCAAGCAACGCTTGATGCCGTGACCAACCGCGCGGACATGACCCGGCGCGTGATGGAGCTCTTAACTTGGTTGAGCAGGACAGGATACGCCAAGAGGCGGAGCGGGCGGCTCAGCAGGCAGCTGAACAGGCGGTGTTGGGGAACGTAGTAATTTCAAAAAAAATTCCTACGCACACGCAAGATCATGGTGATGCATAGCAACGAGAGGGGAGAGTGTTGTCCACGTACCCTCGTAGACCGAAAGCGGAAGCGTTAACACAACGCGGTTGATGTAGTCGTACGTCTTCACGATCCGACCGATCAAGTACCGAACGCACGGCACCTCCGAGTTCAGCACACGTTCAGCTCGATGACGTCCCTCGAACTCTGATCCAGCCGAGTGTTGAGGGAGAGTTTCGTCAGCACGACGGCGTGGTGACGATGATGATGTTCTACCGACGCAGGGATTCGCCTAAGCTCCGCAACGATATTATCGGGGTGTAATATGCTGGAGCGGGGCACCGCACACGGCTAAAAGATCGTTGATCAATTGTTGTGTTCATGGGGTGCCGCCCTGCCCCCGTATATAAAGGAGCAAGGGGGAGGCGGCCGGCCAAGGGGAGAAGCGCGCCAAGGGGGGAGTCCTACTCCCACCGGGAGTAGGACTCCTCCTTTCCTTGTTGGAGTAGGAAAAGGGAAGGGAGAAGGAGAAAGAAGGAAGGGGGCGCCCCCCCTCCCTAGTCCAATTCGGACTAGTCCATGGGGAGGGGTGCGGCCTCCCTTTGGGGCCTTTCTCTCCTTTCCCGTATGGCCCATTAAGGCCCAATATGAATTCCCGTAACTCTCCGGTACTCCGAAAAATACCCGAATCACTCGGAACCTTTCCGAAGTCCGAATATAGTCGTCCAATATATCGATCTTTACGTCTCGGCCATTTCGAGACTCCTCGTCATGTCCCCGATCTCATCCGGGACTCCGAACTCCTTCGGTACATCAACATACATAAACTCATAATAAAACTGTCATCGTAACGTTAAGCGTGCGGACCCTACGGGTTCGAGAACTATGTAGACATGACCGAGACACCTCTCCGGTCAATAACCAATAGCGGAACCTGGATGCTCATATTGGTTCCCACATATTCTACGAAGATCTTTATCGGTCAGACCGCATAACAACATACGTTGTTCCCTTTGTCATCGGTATGTTACTTGCCCGAGATTCGATCGTCGGTATCTCGATACCTAGTTCAATCTCGTTACCGGCAAGTCTCTTTACACGTTCCGTAATACATCATCCCGCAACTAACTCATTAGTCACAATGCTTGCAAGGCTTATAGTGATGTTTATTACTGAGTGGGCCGAGAGATACCTCTTCGACACTCGGAGTGACAAATCCTAATCTCGAAATACGCCAACCCAACAAGTACCTTTGGAGACACCTGTAGAGCACCTTTATAATCACCCAGTTACGTTGTGACGTTTGGTAGCACACAAAGTGTTCCTCCGGTAAACGGGAGTTGCATAATCTCATAGTCATAGGAACATGTATAAGTCATGAAGAAAGCAATAGCAACATACTAAACGATCGAGTGCTAAGCTAACGGAATGGGTCAAGTCAATCACGTCATTCTCCTAATGAGGTGATCCCGTTAATCAAATGACAACTCATGTCTATGGCTAGGAAACATAACCATCTTTGATTAACGAGCTAGTCAAGTAGAGGCATAGTAGTGACACTCTGTTTGTCTATGTATTCACACATGTATTATGTTTCCGGTTAATACAATTCTAGCATGAATAATAAACATTTATCATGATATAAGGAAATAAATAATACTTTATTATTGCCTCTAGGGCATATTTCCTTCAGTCTCCCACTTGCACTAGAGTCAATAATCTAGTTCACATCACCTTGTGATTTAACATCAATAATTCACATCACCATGTGATTAACACCCATAGTTCACATTGTCATGTGACCAACACCCAAAGGGATTACTAGAGTCAATAATCTAGTTCACATCGCTATGTGATTAACACCCAAAGAGTACTAAGGTGTGATCATGTTTTGATTGTGAGATAATTTTAGTCAACGGGTCTGTCACATTCAGATCCGTAAGTATTTTGCAAATTTCTATGTCTACAATGCTCTGCACGGAGCTACTCTTAGCTAATTGCTCCCACTTTCAAAATGTATCTAGACCGAGACTTAGAGTCATCTAGATTAGTGTCAAAACTTGCATCGACGTAACCCTTTACGACGAACCTTTTGTCACTTCCATAATCGAGAAACATATCCTTATTCCACTAAGGATAATTTTGATCGATGTCTAGTGATCTACTCCTAGATCACTATTGTACTCCCTTGCCAAAATCAGTGTAGGGTATACAATAGATCTGGTACACAGCATGGCATACTTTATAGAACCTATGGCCAAGGCATAGGGAATGACTTTCATTCTCTTTCTATCTTCTGCCGTGGTCGGGCTTTGAGTCTTACTCAATTTCACACCTTGTAACACAGGCAAGAACTCTTTCTTTGACTGTTCTATTTTGAACTACTTGAAAATCTTGTTAAGGTATGTACTCAGTGAAAAAACCTATCAAGCGTCTTGATCTATCTCTATAGATCTTGATGCTCAATGTGTAAGCAGCTTCACCGAGGTCTTTCTTTGAAAAACTCCTTTCAAACACTCCTTTATGCTTTGCAGAATAATTCTACATTATTTCCGATCAACAATATGTCATTCACATATACTTATCAGAAATGCTGTAGTGCTCCCACTCACTTTCTTGTAAATACAGGCTTCACCGCAAGTCTGTATAAACTATATCCTTTGATCAACTTATCAAAGCGTATATTCCAACTCCGAGATGCTTGCACCAGTCCACAGATGGATCGCTGGAGCTTGCATATTTTGGTAGCACTTTTAGGATTGACAAAACCTCCTGGTTGCATCATATACAACTCTTCTTTAATAAATACATTAAGGAATGCAGTTTTGTTTATCCATTTTCCATATTTCATAAAATGCGGCAATTGCTAACATGATTCAGATAGACTTAAGCATAGATACGAGTGAGAAACTCTCATCGTAGTCAACACCTTAAACTTGTCGAAAACCTTTTGCGACAATTCTAGCTTTGTAGATAGTAACACTACTATCAGCGTCCGTCTTCCTCTTGAAGATCCATTTAATCTCAATGGCTCGCCGATCATTGGGCAAGTCAATCAAAGTCCATACTTTGTTCTCATACATGGATCTCATCTCAGATTTCATGGCCTCAAGCCATTTTGCGGAATCTGGGCTCACCATCGCTTCTTCATAGTTCGTAGGTTCGTCATGGTCTAGTAACATAACCTCCAGAACAGGATTACCGTACCACTCTGGTGCGGATCTTACTCTGGTTTACCTACGAGGTTTGGTAGTAAGTTGATCTGAAGTTACATGATCATCATCATTAACTTCTTCACTAATTGGTGTAGGAGTCACAGGAACAGATTTATGTTATGAACTACTTTCAAATAAGGGAGAATGTACAGTTACTCATCAAGTTCTACTTTCCTCCCACTCACTTCTTTCGAGAGAAACTCCTTCTCTAGAAAGGATCCATTCTTAGCAACGAATGTCTTGCCTTCGGATCTGTGATAGAAGGTGTACCCAACTATCTCCTTTGGGTATCCTATGAAGACACATTTCTCCGATTTGGGTTTGAGCTTATCAGGATGAAACCTTTTCACATAAGCTTCGCAACCCCAAACTTTAAGAAACGACAACTTTGGTTTCTTGCCAAACCACAGTTCATAAGATGTCGTCTCAACGGATTTAGATGGTACCCTATTTAACGTGAATGCAGCTGTCTCTAATGCATAACCCCAAAAACGATAGTGACAGATCGGTAAGAGACATCATATATCGCACCATATCTAATAAAGTACGGTTACCATGTTTGGACACACCATTACACTGTGGTGTTCCAGGTGGCGTGAGTAGTGAAACTATTTCACATTGTTTTAACTGAAGGCCAAACTCGTAACTCAAATACTCTTCTCCACGATCAGATCGTAGAAACTTTATTTTCTTGTTACGATGATTTTCCGCTTCACTCTGAAATTATATAAACTTTTCAAATGTTTTAGACTTCTGTTTCATTAAGTAGATATACCCATATCTGCTCAAATCATCTGTGAAGGTCAGAAAACCTGCTACGAGCCTCAATTTTCATCGGACCACATACATCTATATGTATGATTTCCAACAAATCTGGTGCTCTCTCCATAGTTCCGGAGAACGGCGTTTTAGTCATCTTGCCCATGAGGCACGGTTCGCAAGCATCAAGTGATTCATAATCAAGTGATTCCAAAATCCCATCAGTATGGAGTTTCTTCATGCGCTTTACACCAATATGACCTAAACGGCAGTGCCACAAATAAGTTGCACTATCATTATTAACTTTGCATCTTTTGGCTTCATTATTATGAATATGTGTATCACTACGATCGAGATCCAACAAACCATTTTATTGGGTGTATGACCATAGAAGGTTTTATTCATGTAAACAGAACAACAATTATTCTCTAATTTAAATGAATAATCGTATTGCAACAAACATGATCAAATCATATTCATGCTCAACGCAAACACCAAATAACACTTATTTAGTTTCAACACTAATCCCGAAAGTATAGGGAGTGTGCGATGATGATCATATCAATCTTGGAACTACTTCCAACACACATCGTCACCTCGCCTTTTACTAGTCTCTGTTTATTCTGCAACTCCCGTTTCGAGTTACTACTTTAGCAACTAAACCAGTATCAAATACCGAGGGGTTGCTATAAACACTAGTAAAGTACATATCAATAACATGTATATCCAATATACCTTTGTTCACTTTGCCATCCTTCTTATCCACCAAATAGTTGGGGTAGTTCCGCTTCCAGTGACCAGTCCCTTTGTAGTAGAAGCACTTAGTCTCAGGCTTAGGACCAGACTTAGGCTTCTTCACTTGAGCAGCAACTTGCTTGCCGTTCTTCTTGAAGTTCCCCTTCTTCCCTTTGCCCTTTTCTTGAAACTAGTGGTCTCGTCAACCATCAACACTTGATGTTTTTCTTGATTTCTACCTTCGTCGATTTCAGCATCACGAAGAGCTCGGGAATTACTTTCGTCATCCCTTGCATACTATAGTTCATCACGAAGTTCTACTAACTTGGTGATGGTGACTAGAGAATTCTGTCAATCACTATTTTATCTGGAAGATTAACTCCCACTTGATTCAAGCGATTGTAGTACCCAGACAATCTGAGCACATGCTCACTGCTTGAGCTATTCTCCTCCATCTTTTAGCTATAGAACTTGTTGGAGACTTCATATCTCTCAACTCGGGTATTTGCTTGAAATATTAACTTCAACTCCTGGAACATCTCATATGGTCCATGACGTTCAAAACATCTTTGAAGTCCCGATTCTAAGCCGTTAAGCATGGTGCATTAAACTATCAAGTAGTCATCATATTGAGCTAGCCAAATGTTCATAACGTCTGCATCTGCTCCTGCAATAGGTTTGTCACCTAGCGGTGCATCAAGGACATAATTCTTCTGTGCAGCAATGAGGATAATCCTGAGATCACGGATCCAATCCGCATCTTTGCTACTAACATCTTTCAACATAATTTTCTCTAGGAACATATCAAAAATAAACACAGGGAAGCAACAACGCGAGCTATTGATCTACAACATAATTTGCAAAAATACTATCAGGACTAAGTTCATGATAAATTTAAGTTCAATTAATCATATTACTTAAGAACTCCCACTTAGATAGACATCCCTCCAATCCTCTAAGGGATCACGTGATCCATGTCAACTAAACCATGTCCGATCATCACGTGATATGGAGTAGTTTCAACGGTGAACATCACTATGTTGATCATATCTACTATATGATTCACGCTCGACCTTTCGGTCTCCGTGTTCCGAGGCCATATCTGCATATGCTAGGCTGGTCAAGTTTAACCTGAGTATTCCGCGCGTGCAACTGTTTTGCACCCGTTGTATTTGAACGTAGAGCCTATCACACCCGATCATCACGTGGTGTCTCAGCACGAAGAACTTTCGCAACGGTGCATACTTAGGGAGAACACTTTTATCTTGAAATTTTAGTGAGAGATCATCTTATAATGCTACCGTCAATCAAAGCAAGATAAGATCCATAAAAGATTAACATCACATGCAATCAATATAAGTGATATGATATGGCCATCATAATCTTGTGCTTGTGATCTCCATCTCCGAAGCACCGTCATGATCACCATCGTCACCGGCGCGACACCTTGATCTCCATCGTAGTATCGTTGTCGTCTCGCCAACTTATTGCTTTTACGACTATCGCTACCGCTTAGTGATAAAGTAAAACAATTACATGGCGATTGCATTGCATACAATAAAGCTACAACCATATGGCTCCTGCCAGTTGCCGATAACTCGGTTACAAAACATGATCATCTCATACAATAAAATATAGCATCATGTCTTGACCATATCACATCACAACATGCCCTGCAAAAACAAGTTAGACGTCCTCTACTTTGTTGTTGCAAGTTTTACGTGGCTGCTACGGGCTTAGCAAGAACCGTTCTTACCTACGCATCAAAACCACAACGATAGTTTGTCAAGTTGGTGCTGTTTTAACCTTCGCAAAGACCGGGCGTAGCCATACTCGGTTCAACTAAACTGAGAGAGACAGACACCCGCCAGTCACCTTTAAGCAACGAGTGCTCGCAACGGTGAAACCAGTCTCGCGTAAGCGTACGCGTAATGTCGGTCCGGGCCGCTTCATCTCACAATACCGCCGAACCAAAGTATGACATGCTGGTAAGCAGTATGACTTATATCGCCCACAACTCACTTGTGTTCTACTCGTGCATAGCATCAACGCATAAAACCAGGCTCTGATACCACTGTTGGGGAACGTAGTAATTTCAAAAAAAAAATCCTATGCACACGCAAGATCATGGTGATGCATAGCAACGAGAGGGGAGAGTGTTGTCCATGTACCCTCGTAGACCGAAAGCGGAAGCGTTAACACAACGCGGTTGATGTAGTCGTACGTCTTCACGATCCGACCGATCAAGTACCGAACGCACGGCACCTCCGAGTTCAGCACACGTTCAGCTCGATGACGTCGCTCGAACTCCGATCCAGCCGAGTGTTGAGTGAGAGTTTCGTCAGCACGACGGCATGGTGATGATGATGATGTTCTACCGACGCAGGGCTTCGCCTAAGCTCCGCAACGATATTAACGAGGTGTAATATGGTGGAGGGGGGCACCGCACACGGCTAAAAGATCGTTGATCAATTGTTGTGTTCATGGGGTGCCCCCTGCCCCCGTATATAAAGGAGCAAGGGGGAGGCGGCCGGCCAAGGGGAGAGGCGCGCCAAGGGGGGAGTCCTACTCCCACCAGGAGTAGGACTCCTCCTTTCCTTGTTGGAGTAGGAAAAGGGAAGGGAGAAGGAGAAAGAAGGAAGGGGGCGCCCCCCTCCCTAGTCCAATTCGGACTAGTCCATGGGGAGGGGTGCGGCCTCCCTTTGGGGCCTTTCTCTCCTTTCTCGTATGGCCCATTAAGGCCCAATACGAATTCCCGTAACTCTCCGGTACTTCGAAAAATACCCGAATCACTCGGAACCTTTCCGAAGTCCGAATATAGTCGTCCAATATATCGATCTTTACGTCTCGGCCATTTCGAGACTCCTCGGCATGTCCCCGATCTCATCCGGGACTCCGAACTCCTTCGGTACATCAACATACATAAACTCATAATAAAACTGTCATCGTAACTTTAAGCGTGCGGACCCTACGGGTTCGAGAACTATGTAGACATGACCGAGACACCTCTCCGGTCAATAACCAATAGCGGAACCTGGATGCTCATATTGGTTCCCACATATTCTACGAAGATCTTTATCAGTCAGACCGCATAACAACATACGTTGTTCCCTTTGTCATCGGTATGTTACTTGCCCGAGATTCGATCGTCGATATCTCGATACCTAGTTCAATCTCGTTACCGGCAAGTCTCTTTACTCATTCCGTAATACATCATCCCGCAACTAAGTCATTAGTCACAATGCTTGCAAGGCTTATAGTGATGTGTATTACTGAGTGGGCCGAGAGATACCTCTCCGACACTCGGAGTGACAAATCCTAATCTCGATATACGCCAACCCAACAAGTACCTTTGGAGACACCTGTAGAGCACCTTTATAATCACCCAGTTACGTTGTGACGTTTGGTAGCACACAAAGTGTTCCTTCGGTAAACGGGAGTTGCATAATCTCATAGTCATAGAAACATGTATAAGTCATGAAGAAAGCAATAGCAACATACTAAACGATCGAGTGATAAGCTAACGGAATGGGTCAAGTCAATCACGTCATTCTCCTAATGAGGTGATCCCGTTAATCAACTGACAACTCATGTCTATGGCTAGGAAACATAACCATCTTTGATTAACGAGCTAGTCAAGTAGAGGCATACTAGTGACACTCTGTTTGTCTATGTATTCACACATGTATTATGTTTCCGGTTAATACAATTCTAGCATGAATAATAAACATTTATCATGATATAAGAAAATAAATAATACTTTATTATTGCCTCTAGGGCATATTTCCTTCGGGCGGCTCAGCGGGCAGCTTACCAGTCTTTTCCAGTTTATCCGACGACCTCTATTGAGGCAGGCGTGGCCACGAGGACTGGAGGTGTCCCTTGCTTGGTGCCGGCTCTGCGTAATGAGCGTTTGCCCAAGGATTTCAAGGGCCCTCTAAAGGTGCCTAATTACACAGCCGATTTACAGCCCGGGGCATGGATTGAAAGTTATGAGATGGCCATGGAACTACTGGAGGTCAGTGATGCTGCAATGGCCAAGTACTTCACCATGATGTTGGATGGAACGGCCCGCACTTGGTTGAAGGGACTGCCGCCTAATTCCATTGGTTCATGGGCAGAGTCAAAGGCCCGGTTTATTCAGAACTTCAAAGACACGTGCAAGTAGCCCATGTCAATTATGGATTTGACTAATTGCAAGCAAGAGGAAGGTGAGTCCACGACCCATTGGGTGCGCCGGGTCAAGGCCATAATACATTCGTCTGATAAGATGGATGCCGGCTCTGCAGTCTTAATGTTGGAGAAGAATTGCCGTTTTACGCCTCTGAAAAAGAAGATGAGGCGGCTCAAGCGTTTGCAACGACATGGGCCAGCTAATGTCGGCTTTGGTCAAATACACCAACTCTGATATTACCAAGGATCCCGAGTCTGATGATGATAAGACAGGGAAGGGAAAGAAGAACGGCAATACCAAGGGGTCAGCATAACCCGGCGAATCAGGGAGGCAACAAATGTAAGGCTGACGGTAGCCCGGAGTTTGTGGCTAAGACCAATGCATAGGGTGGCAATCAACAACGTAAGGGGAGTGGACCACCTCGGTCCGGCGGGCCAGGTTCCACTCTTGAGCATTTGCTAAATGAACCATGTCCAAGGCACGGTACTCGCGAAAAGCCGGCCACTCACCTATGGAAGGACTGTATGATCATGAAGGCTTTCAAGAACTCTAACATTTTCGACGGCAACCATGGGCCGGGCGGCGGCTCAGGTGGCGGCGTCATGGCCCGGGCGGCGGCTCAAATTCTAACTTTCAAGGCTCTCAAGGAAACCAAGGTGGCTACCATCAGCAATCCGGCCAGGGAGGTCAGCAGTAGCAGCAGTCTGGATATCAGAGCAATCCAAAGTAGTTGAATAGCGGAAAGTATCATGTGTTTACCACCAGATTGCGCAAACAAGACCAGAAGCTTCATAAGAGGGCTGTGAACGCTGTTGAGCCGGCAGTTCCTCGTTATTTAAGATGGTCTGAGCAGCCTATTCTATGGAGTAGAGAAGATCACCCTCCCAGGGTTGACAATCCGGGTCACTTCGCCTTGTTGGTGGAACCTCAGGTTGGTGGATACAAATTCACTAAAGTGCTCATGGACGGAGGCAGCAGCATCAACATCCTCTATTATGAGACCTTCCATCGTATGGGGTTGACTGATAAGAATCTTAAGATGTTCAACACCGTTTTCCATGGAGTGGTGCCTGGTAAATCGGCATACCCAGTGGGTAAGATTGAACTAGAATTAGCCTTTGGAGATGTCGGATCACGGGTTCCGGCAAAACCCTTAAGGTTTGAACTCTGGGGTGCGCGCAAAGTTCTTGCCCTCCTACCGATCCACGCCCTAGCTTGCTAAGATCTCGCGGACAAATTCAACGAACTCACAACACAAGAGACACAAGATTTATACTGGTTCGGGCCACTGTTGCGGTGTAATACCCTACTCCAGTGTGGTGGTGGTGGTGGATTGCCTCTTGGGCTGATGATGAACAATACAAGGGGAAGAATAGCCTCCTGAGGTTGAGGTGTTCTTGTGCTTGGTGCGTGGCTAAGGATCAGATGAGAAGCCTCTGAATGAGTTATCCCCTACGGTGGTGGCTAGCTCAACTTATATAGGCCCTGGTCCTGTTCCCAAATATTGAGCGGGAAGGGAGCCAACAATGGCCAATTTGAAAGGGAACAACTAGTACAGCTTATCCTGACAAAAGCGGTCTTCGCCTGCAAAAGGCTCTCGTGGTGACGCCGCCTTGGGCTCCATGGTGACCTCCGTCTTGCCGTCCTGCTGGTCTTGGTCTCATTGCACCGATATGGAAACCTTTGCTTGACACCTCGGTACTCTACGCCTGCGCCTGCTTCCTTAGCACCAAAGGGTAAACAAGGACACTACGCGTGCTGGCACCCGCCTGGTCTCGATCATCATGGCTCACGTCACGAGAACCTCGCGAGGTTTGCCTTGCCTTGATCTCTCCGCCCCTCGCGAGCCAACCTGGTGAGGCCGCTCCTGAGGAGGTCTTGTGTCATCCGCCTCGCGAGGCTTGGACCCTCGCGAGGGTCTTGGATGCCTTGTTGATGAAGATGGGCCATACAGGCTTGCTAGCACAGCCACGCCGTGGGCCGCAGGCAGGCAAGTCTGGGGACCCCCGTTCCCAAAACGCCGACAGTAGCCCCCCGGCCAAAGGCACGCTCGGGCTTGGTTTCAAGGCGAAGCCAAAGGTCAAGTGCGGAGCGCCGCGGGCCCCAAAAGCCTGCGGCCTTGGTCGACGCGTGGCAGTTGATTGGACGTGGGTGTCTCCGCTTCCCCATGCTGCCTCGGCAACTGCCCGACTTGACAAGTCCCTGCGACATGCAAGGGAAAACCACCATTACCAATGATCGTGGGAGGCGCTGGTTGGCCTTCTCCCGCTATAAATGGGGAGGGGGCAGAGCCCCCGTCACCATTTCTCCCCATCTTGTTTGCTTCTTCCTCCTCGATCCTCTGCTAGTAGCAATGGCGCCCATCCGAAGGTTTTCTGCTACGGAGAAGGGAAAGACTCCCCTCGACGTGTCAGCACCGCTCCAGCCAAAGAAGAGGTCGGTTCACCGCCGCGACACAGTGGCGATGCAGGTGGTGACGAGGCCTTGGTGCGAGCGGTCTCCTCCTGGGTATCCGCTACCCCTGTATGCCCAAGCCGGGGGCTCAGGAGGAAGGAGCGATGAGCGGCGCCGCCCGCGGCGCGACCGCGGCCGCTGCGCGATGGCGATACGCGCCATTGCCCCTGGAACCCATGCTGCGGGCTCCTCTCGCGAGCTTGAGCTGCGGGCGGCGATGGCCCCAAGCACCTGGATCCGCTTCCCGCGGTTCTTCTCCGACGTGATGCCGTCGAGGGGACCCCTCGAGCTCTGGTTGGAGCATGCTGACCGCGACGCTCCAGCGACCGGAGAAGAGGTTGAAGTGGTCTCCTCCGGCAAGATCTTCATGACCCGCGGCTGGGGTGAGGTTGCGTGGGTTTGCTGTGCCGAGGGCACCCTCGCGATCCACTTTGACTATGACGGTGCCTCCTCGCTGTTCTTCAAGGTCTTCGATGCGGAGGGCCGCCGCCTGGAGTGCTGCCCTGAAGGGGTGCGCCAGGACGATGCGCGCCCGGCCTGCGGCACCTCTAGCAGCAGCGACTCTTGGGTGTCCAGCGGTTCTCCCGAGCTCTATGAGACTTCGGAGACGAACGACGACAGCTACATGCCCCCGAGCTCTCGCCGCGCCCGGAGCAGTGCTGTGGCATCCAGCCACCGCCGTCACTGATCTGGATGGGGTTGGCGCCGACCTCCCACGGCCCACTGTTGATGATGGCGTCAGCCACGGGAGGGTGTAGATAGGATTCCCCTAAGTTCTCATCTTTTGTTCCCTGCGAGGAATGAGGTACCCCGCGGGGGTGTGTAAAGGGCCTGTAATGTCTTTTGTTGATACTATCCTTGCTATGAAAATTTGTGAATGCCTGCTCTGTTTAGGCTCGGTCTCCCCTTTCCAACCTCGCGACGGCTTGTTGCTCTACGCTAACAGGTCCCGGTCCCCAGGCAAGCTGCAGCCGTCGCTGGTATGCTAGGTTGCGTGCCGTGGTCAAGGCCAGGAGGTGAGCGGCCCGAGGTCCAGTAAGAGCCCCTGAGGCACGATGCTCAGGAGGTCCCCTTTAGCGCTCAAGCAGCCATGGCAATGTAAGAAAGGGAGGCGACGTTGCCACAGCAAGGCTGCGGCGAGCGTGACCCTTAGGCTCCAACGATTAGCCAATCTGAGTGCGAGACTTATGTTGGCGGTTTGGGGTCGATTCCTTGCGATGTGTCGCGTTAATGCGTAGCTAGGCCAGGTCCATGCTAGCTTTCCCCTCTTCTCCATGTTCTCCATTATGCTCTACGTCCTCAGGTCCCGGCCCTCGAGCGAGCTCAGCCGCCGCTGCTATGCCAGGTCGCGTGCCGTGGTCATGGCTAGGGGGTGAGGGCTGGAGAGCCAGTAGGAGCTCCTGAGTCGCGATGCTCAGGAGCCCCCCTTTTAACGCGCAAGCGGATTGCATGGGAGAAGAGGGAGCTCGCGGTGCCGCCTGCTGACATTCTCATGAGTTTCCTGCAAGCTAGCACAAGGAGAAACACTGTTTGCCATTATGGTTGCCAGTCCGCCGCCGGTTGCCTCGCGAGGAGATGAAGGCACTGAGGGCCTGGTGAGGTGACGTGCGCGGGGCGTGCCGCGAGCCAGAGCTCGGCCACTCAGATTTGCCAACGTTGTAGGGATGGACCCGTGCACAAGCGCCGTGCCAGCTTGAGCAGCCCCCGTGGAGGGTGGGAGTCAAACAGGTGATAATCATAGGCAGATTAAGCATGGGAAGCATACTGGCTCAGGTAAATGCAGGGAAGATACATGCCACCGGGTCCGGCCCGAGCGGCTTGGGGATGATGCAGCCCGAGGGGCGCCCCCAGCAAGGTAAGCTGAAGACATAAGAAAAAGGTGTACATGCCACAGGGACGAACCCATGCGGCCTGGGAATGATGCAGCCTGAGGGGCCCTCCCAGCTAAACAAACTTGGAAAATGTCACATGGTTCGGTCGATGAAGGGGTGTCGGGGCAGCTGAAGGTACGCGGCTAAGGAATTGCTCCTCATGAGACACCGGGGCCGTGAGCCTCGGGAGACTCTGGGGGTCCAGGTGGTTCCCTGTGGATCGTCTCCATCTCCGTCAGGACGGCATGATGCCTGGCCTCCTGAGCTGCCAGGACACGCCGCAAGTTGCGCTCATAGGCGGACGACACGCTCGGCAGGCCAAAAGGCATGCGAACGTAGCTGTGCGGTGGACCCTCACAGCGGCCCATGCCCGAAGGCCAGAAGGGCTCCTGAGAAGTGGCCCTGTTGAGCCCTGGGACGTCGATGCAGACACGTAGCCCGACATCCTTGCCTGGATGGGGAGCTGCGCCTGGTGAGCGGCGGCCGGCGCGCATGGCCCTTGCGTCTTGCAGTTCCTGAGTGGTGCTGGTGATGAACTCGTGAGCAGTGGGCACTCCTCGCCCTGTGTTCTCCTGAGGGAAACGTGCCGTGAAGCACGCCTCCAAGTGGTGCCCAAGCGCCTCCCTCGTGATGTTGGCAAGGTCTGAGGCGCTCCAAAAGAGAGCCCCTGAGCCCTGCCCGAGGAGGGTGCCAGGCGCGCCTTCCTATGCGATGGAGGGTGGCGCCCCTAGCGTGGGCGCTGATCCTGACGAGGTTCCAGTTGCGACGCCACCCTCCTGAGGTCCTGCACGGCGCATCTGCTTCTTCTTCTTTTGGTGGCCTCAGGAGGGCACTCGCCCTTGCTGTCGGGGTCGTTGATTGCTGCAGCTTGGAAGGCACGCTCAAGGGAGCACACTGCATCTCTCTCTTCGCATGGGACCGTGATGATTCCGCCGCTTCCCGGCATCTTGAGGACATTGTAGCCGTGATGGGTCACCGCCATGAACTTGGCCAGGGCTGGATACCCGAGGATGGCATGTACGGCAGACGGATGTGCGCGACGTCGAAGTCGATGAGTTCGGTGCGGTAGTTCTTGCGTTCTCCGAAGGTGACGGGAAGGCGGACCTGCCCGATCGGGGTAGTGGAGCCGTCGGTCACTCCTGAGAAAGGCTTGGTGGGCTGAAGCTGATCATACGGCACTTGGAGGTTGTCGACCGTGTCGACGGACAGGACGTTGAGCCCTGCGCCGCCATCGATGAGGGTCTTGGTAACTTGCACGTTGCTGATGACTGGGGAGCAAAGCATCGGGAGGGCGCCTGCGGTAGCCGCACACTTGAGCTGATCCGCCGAACTGAAGGTGATGGCGCACTTGGACCACCTGAGCGGGCGTGTGGCCTCAAGCTTGGGGAGGACTGCATTCACTTCACGAGCAAACTGTTTGATGATATGCTGCGAGGCTGGGGCCTGAGCTCCGCCCAAGATGCAGGCGATAGCACGCGGCTCCTGGAAGCCCCCAGCCCCCTCGTCTTGACGATGGTCGTCATTCCTTCTTGGCGGAGGCGGTAGTGGAGGAAGACCGGCGTTGCCTTGAGGACGATCCTCACGAGGCTGATCCCTCCAGGCGCCCTCATGAGGCTGATCCTACGAGCGGTCCTCACGAGTCCGGTCGCACCACTCCTGGCGCGGGCCACGGTCTTCCCAGCGTCCACCACCGCGTCCTCCTCCTCGGCCGTAGCCCCGGTCGTTGCGCTCGGGGCGTCGACCGAAGCGTCCTTCTCGAATGGCTCTGAGCTCTTGACAGTCGCTGGTGTTGTGGGTATGCAGGTTATGGAAGGCGCAGAACGGTCGGCTGCTCTTGGATGACTCGGGCTGGTCTCTGCCGCGCTTGGTGTCCGGTTCCGCCGCGAGCACGGCTGCTCCCTTGCGCTTCACGTCCTTGGCCTTGGCTTTCTTCTCCTCCAGGTCTGCAGCCGGGAGCTCAAGGAGGGAGAGGCGCCCTTCCTCAGCTCTTGCGCACTTGGTCGCCAGGTTGAATAGCTCCAGGGATGTGCACAACTCCTCGTGGATAGCGGGCTCCTCCTTCATCTTGACGTCACGGACGCCATCAGAGAACGCGGAGATGATGGCCTTGTCCGTCACCTTGGGGATCTTGAGACGAACGTTGTTGAAGCGCTGGATGTACTTTTGGAGGGTCTCTCCTGGTTGTTGCATGACGCGACGCAGGTCACCCGTAGCCGGGGGGCGGTCGCGAGTGCCCTGGAGGTTGGCGACGAAGCGTTCGCGCATCTTTTCCCAGGAGGAGATTGAGCCTGGAGGCAGGTTCAGGAGCCATGACGGGTGCCGTCTTTGAGCGCCATAGGGAACCAGTTCGCCATGACTTTCTCGTCGGTGTTGGCCGCCTCGATGCTCAGCTCGTAGAGCTGCAGGAACTCCGCGGGGTCGGGGTGCCGTCGTAGCGAGGAGGCAGATCCGGCTTGAGCTTGCCCGGCCAGGCGACGCTACGCAGCTCGGGGGTGAAGGCGCGGCAGCCGGCTGTGGTCACCGGGGCCCGTCTTGGAGGTGGAGCTTGGTCTTGACGCCCGCGCGCCGCTACGGCGAGCGGCGCGGGGCCTTGCCGCGGCAAACGATCCTGGCGCGGCGGTGTTAGGAGTGGCGGAGCGTTCTCTTGCGGTCGAGGGACTTCTTGACAGCTTCTTTCTTCACGTGCGGGCGCCGGATGCGGTGGGTCGCGCCGCGGAGCCGCACGCCTTGGCGCCAGGGCGCTGTCTTGGTGGAGAGGTGATGGAGGCGCTCCGTGAGCTACGTCGCCCGTAGCTGGCGGAGGGCGAGGTAGTAAGAGGGATGGCGCAGGGGAGCCCCCTGCGGCGCTGAGGAGCTCGGCGATGCGATCGAGCCAGTCCTCGTAGAGGTCGTTGACCGGACGGTAGCGCAGGAGCTCGTGCGCCATGAGGAGCGCGGCCCGTGCGTCCATGGGAGCGCGACGAGCGTGGGACGACGAACCAGCGGGAGTCGGCGATGGAGTGCTGGTGTGGCCGTCCCGCCGCACCGAGGGGTGCAGCTCGGACGCTTGCTGAACTTTCCCCACCGGGCCAGTGGCGGCGTTGGAGGCAGGCGACGGAGAGCGATGGGGTGGCCCGCCGACATTGGCCGTCCACTACAAAAAAAATACACTTCCGTGATGATACGTGTTTGTCATAGTAGGTCGCGTTTTCTGTCATGCATGTACAACCATGACAAATTTATGACAGAATCAAGATAGTCATACATGTGCTGTCGTAGAAGTGTTCCATGACATTGCCAAAATTATCATCACGGAAGTGTCCACTTCCATGACGATAAATCGCGCGTTACAGAAGTGCTTTCGTCAAGGGTGACCGACACGTGGCATCCACCGTAGCGGAACGCCGTTAAGCTATCAGGCCGGGTTTTGGATCCGATAACCCGTTAACAGCCCCGACCAATGGGGATTTTCCACGTGTAAAATCATCATTGGCTGGAGGAAACACATGTCGGCTCATCGTTGGGACAGATGTCATCCACTCATTGGACGGAAGGCGCCTATGATACGTTGACACGTGGCACGGCCCAACAGAGGCCCATTCCTGTGAAAAGGCCGGCCCGTTTGACTTGGTCAAAAGGTGGCGGGCCGGCCCATGGAAAGCCTGGTAACGGCCTATTCGCATATAGCCCATTTACAGCCCGCTAACCCAAGGCCCGTTACGCCCTATCCGAATTAGGCCCAGTAGCATCATCTGGGCCATCCAATATGATTCCAGCCCGTTTTCACTTCTGGCCCATGTATGGCCCATGACGTCTTTCGGCCCATATGAGGCCCTATGTAACTCTTGGCCTATTAACGACCCGTGGTGAAACTGGCCCGTAATGAACAGTGTATCACTTTACACCCATTAACGGCCCGTGGTGAAACTGGCCCATAATGAACAGTGTATCACTTTATACCCATTAACAGCCCGTGGTGAAACTGGCCCGTAATGAACAGTGTATCACTTTATACCCATTAACGGCCCGTTATTCTGTTGGGCCGTTTCCAGCCCATGTTATCTTTCGGCCTTCTCAGAGCCCATTTATTCTTGGGCTCATTTCCAGCATTCGTTTACTTACGGCCTGTTACTGTCATTTTCTGCTTGTGGGCCAAATTCAGCCCGTGGTTACAGTCGGCCCGTTTTTGGTCCGTTAATACGTTGGGCCGTTTTCATAGCGTCATCAAATACGGCCTATTAACGATGGTCTGTTATGGTCGGCCCATGAACGGACGATTCCAACTCTAGCCCGTTTACGGCCATAATGCGGCCTGTTATTGGCCCATGTTTGGCCAATCGATCATACGGCCCGTATAAGGCCCATTGATGATATGGCCCGTAGAAGGCCCATTGTTTTTACGGCCCGTAGAAGGCCCACTATTTCTACGGCCCGTAGGAGGCCCAGTGTCACTACAGTAAATATTAGCCCATGGTTATTGTGGCCTAGTTTTAAAAATAGGTTATTGCAGCCACTAGCAAACCGCGGAAAAAGAACTGCACTGACTACAAGCAAACAAATAAACAAGACAACAAGGAAATAAATAAGCAAGCAACTTATGCTAGGCTATCACGGCTATTACACATATTACATCCACTGGGCATCAAAGTTCGCCACCAGTGCAAATATAGGGAACAAAGCAGCATATAAACCCCGCAGCAAAACAAGTCCAGAACTGAAACCACTTCAGAAGAGTTCAAGAAACAATATCCTGGGTACCCATAATGCTGGCAAGATGCTTAGCAAGCTTATTAACTTTCTCTTGTTTGGTGCTTAAATCCTCCAGGGCTTGCTGTTGCACAAGAAAGTACGCATCTGAATTCTGCAAGGACTTCCTCAGTCCTTCGGCTTCTTGCCGCAGCACAGCTGACTGATGCCTTTCAGCTTGTAGCTGAGACTGAAGAAGCCGAAGTGATTCAGGCAGTGAGTTCGAAGAGCTTGTGCCAGCGGTACTGGCCAGTAACTCGAACACTACATCAACGTAGGACTGTGGGGTTTTCTCACTGTCTACAAGATCGTTTTTATCACCTTTCTTGGAGACCAACAGGGTTGTCTCACTATCTTGAACCTTATCTGCATTACTTTCTCTACCATTGCATAGTGGGGTGCTCTTCTCCAATATTCGGTTTGCATACTACAAGAGAAACAAGCAGACACATCACAGGTTTAGCTTGTAGTATACGAAACTCATTTTGGTAAACCGGTTCAGTAGTAAGGTGGATAGGATAACAGCATGAAACAAACATATATCTATGTACTATGGTCACTGTATTGTCCATATCATTCTAGTTTATGTTCCCTAATCAAGATAGAGACACATTTCAACTCATATATTTTTAAGACACAACAGCATAGACATAATATAAGTGTGAGAAACTACACAGCATTGGCAGCAGTTGTAATGTGCATCACATGAGAACATAACTGTTTATACAACTCAAACTGAAATCAACATAGTGCAAGAAGTTAGAACATCAATCCAGTTAAAGAAATAGGTTTAAAACATACCTGTTGCGCCATTGGAGTTTCAATTGGATCCTTCAAATTCGAAAGTAGTTGGTATGAGTAAAGACAGTGATGCAACAACAAAGGAGTATGGACCATAGCTACGGAATCTGACCTGAGAACAGTTGCTCTTCTGCTTTAAATGTGGAGTTTGGGTTAGCTGTGGTGGTCTTCGTGCTTTGGGCACTGCAGTAGCTTTACAAACTGCTCGTGTGGGGGTACTCTGTGGTGGACATGGTGCTTTGTCAACTATAAGTGGGTTACTATCCGTTGGGGTTGCGGTTAGATGGGTTGTAGCTGGTTCTCTGCCCAACGTTGTAAGTGTGCAATCTGGAAGAGTCTTGATTATGTGTGGCGGGGCTAGTTTGTGGGCCAGTACAACCATGGTTCTATCTGCATCGATGGGTAGCACTGTCTTTTGTGAAGAACGGGTTTTTGCTCCCTTAGATACTGGCATCACCCCCTCCAATTCAAATGGCTGATAAACAAGAAAAGAAATTGAACGTACAGACATTGTATGATAGACAGATGTGGTAATTCACATATATGTTGTCTAACCAAACAGGACAGCATGACACAATTTCACATATATGATGCCTAACTAAACAGGATAGCATGAAACAGTTTCAGATATATGATGGATAACTTAACAGGATATAATGGCATAATTCAACATATGATGAGTACCTAAACAGGATGACATGACAAAACTATATGATGTCTTTCTAAAATAGGTTGGGATGAAATAATTCACATACATGTTGTCTAAGTATACAGGATGGCATGATATAATTGACATAATTGATTCATATACTAAGCAGCTGGCACTCACATGTATGATCTCTAAACTAAGCAGATAGAATTCAATATTGTGCATATGATGTCTAAACTAAGCAATGCAAGACACCATATGCATCATATGAGAAATATAAACATTGCAACTTAGAGCATACACCTCAGGTGGGATATAGGACTGGTCATCTGTCTCTGAATCCTCCTCTGAGGAGCTCCCTGTAACCATCGAGATATATGCTTCAACAGGTACCATTGCTTGCTCTGAAGACCTTGTTTTCACTCCAGATTTTTCCATAACTGGCTTGTCGGGTGGTAGGTGCGACATATGCTAATGGGTGGCTTATCATTGTGGGAGCCAGTAAGACATCGCCGGTGCCTGGAAACGGGATAAGGCGAAGACATGCACGCCGGCGGATCTTACCCAGGTTCGGGGCTCTCCGTGGAGATAACACCCCTAGTCCTGCTCTGCAGGGTCTCCGCATGAACACTAGATCAATACAAGTAGCTACAAGTGCTCCTTGAGCTGTTTGACTAGGGGAAGAAGAAGGGCTAGGCTGGCTCTCCTTTTCTATTTCTGTGGTGTGTGAAACTCTATGAGATCAACCCTTTGCATGGGTGTCCCGGGGGGCTTATATAGGCCTACTCCCCAGGGGTACAATGGTAATCCGGCTGGGCGCGGGTCCCAGCCATCAGTGTCTGTGCTCGCCGGCTTCTCCGCCGGCCATTGGGGCCCGCCGACTGGTGGGTCCCGCCGGCTACTGACCTCTTGGCCGACAGGCCGGCCCCACCGCTTGGGGGCCTTGTCGGCGGCTTGTTACTGTTGCCTCGCCTCTGATGACGAGGGCTTTGTCGAGGTAAGCGTGGCTACAGTGCCGCCGTCTTGCGGGCTCTCACTGTAGCCTCACCTCGTCTTGTCTCCTTAATGAGGCACATGTTTCGAGGGAGGGAGGTAGCCGGCTATTGGGAGCCGGCTACGCCCCCGGCTGACTAGGGGAGGCTGGGCCCCCTTCGAGCGTCTATCTGGCTAAAGGGGCCCGCCGCCCGCGGGCAGTACTAGCGCCTGTCGTGGGTGACATCGAGGTCAACATGGCTACAGTGCCACGCCGGACGGGAGATGGCTGACCCGTACGGCGCCCTGTGGCCATGCCTGTTCCAGGATTCGGGGGTAGTGGGCTGTACTGCGGCCACGCCCCGTCTTATCACCGTTATGTGGATGCAGTCTTGGTGGGTGCAGTCTTGGCCGGCTTCTGGGAGTCGGCTTTCTTCATGGCCGGCTTCTGGGAGTCAGTCCTCTTGGGGCCGGCTTCCTGGAGTCGGCCATCTCGTAGCTTTCTTTGAGAAGGTTTCGGAGGCCGGGTCGCCTTCTGGTAGTCGGCCTTGGGGATAGCCGGCCGGGGGAAGGCGGCCCTATGCTCTGGATGCTTGAAGGCTCGAATGGCTTGATAATTTTTCGAAGAGCCAGGGGGAGTCGGTTAGGCTACCCGTGGCCATTTACTCCGACAGTAGTCCCCGAAGCTGGTTGGGCTTCGAGGCTGAGAGGAGGTCGAGAAGCTCGGTCAGCTTCTTATCTTGATGAGCTAGCAGCTGGGAGCCGGCTTCGGTTAGGCGTGCCGTCTTGGCGAAATTTCGAAAGTCGGAAGGCGGGAGTCTGTTGGCGCGTGCGCCGGGCTGCGGGCCGGCCGCTCGACGCCCGCGAACCACGTGGCATCCTCCGGCTGAAAAAAGCATGCCAACCCACGCGCGCGATAGGACGTCACCGCAGGCCGGGGGCCCACCACTCCTACGCCTAGGCCCAGGCGCGGATTCTCTGTGGCCCAAAGCTGTCCGCACGTCTTCCAGCGGCGGTTTCCGCACGCCATTAGGGAGCCATAATCGCGGGACGTGGGGGTGTGGGCGCAGTTAATCCCAAGTTCCTCCCCACGCCTCGCCTCCTCGGCTTCGCCGCACGAGGCTATAAGTAGGGGGAGGAGGGGAAGCGGCAGACGTTCGCACGCTCCTCTCCTCTCCGCCATCTTCTTCCTCCTGCTTTCCCTCGCAGCAGCGCCTCGCCGCCACGCCGTCCCTCCAATCTTCACTCCGCCCCGCAGCTTTGCCGCGGCAGGGCCGTGCTTTCTCCGCCGCCGCATCCTTCCTCGTTAGCTTCTCGCCACCATGCAATACGGCGGGGACTGGGATGGCTCCAACGTCTAGATGGACCACGTCGACTTCCTCCGCAAGAAGCGGCGGTTGCCCGGCAAGGACCAGGTGCGGGTCCGTCTCGCGCCGGAGAAGGAGATCACGCCGGCGCCGGAGGAAGGCGAGTGGGTAATCTTCCGCTCGCATTTCCTGCGCGGCCTCGGCATGCCGGCGAGCGCCTTCTTCCGCTCCTTTCTCGACTACTATCAACTGCAGCCGCACCACCTCACTCCAAACACGGTGGTGCTGCTGTCCGCCTTCGTCACCCTGTGCAAAGGCTTTCTTGGCGTTCTCCCCACCCTCGAGCTCTGGGGGGAGTTCTTCCAAACCAAGCTCGGCACCCGCATGCAGGGCGTGCCGGCTCAGAGCGGCGCCTTCATCGCGATGCGGAGGCCGGCGGCCGACAACCCCTTCCCCGTCATCACGCTGATCCAGTTGGTGAAACACTGGTAGAAGTCGTATTTCTACGTGAGGAACATCGCCCCGCAAGGCGACTACGTCAACTTGCCGGCTTACGTAGCCGGCCCACCGGCTAGGAGGCGGCCCCAGTGGTCCTATCGGGCCGTGACGCTGTCGCCGGCTAGAGCCGCGGCGGTCGCCTGACTCCGGGTAATGATCCAGTCGGAGGGCCTGACTGGGTCCGACTTGCTGGCCGCCTTCGTCGCGCGCCGGGTGCTTCCGCTTCAAAGCCGCCCTCATCTGATCTGTCAGATGAGCAGCCAACTCGATCCGAGTCGTATGTGTACCAAGGATATGCCGCACGACGAGGTGGCTCATATGGTGAATTATCTTGCGAACTGCAAGCTCTCCGCAGAGTGGCGGTTTGGCAAGGAGCCATACTCCCATGCTCATCCCCCACCTACGGTATGCTCTCTTTATCCTTTCTTCTCTTAGTTTTGTCGCCGAGTTTTTCTTGGCCGACTCTGACCAGTCGGCACGTCTTGGCAGAGCCCTCTCCTTCGACCGACGGCCGGGTTGGGGGCGGATCGCCGATTTCTTCCCGACCGGGCGGAGCATGACTTGGAGGACCATGACTTGGGGCGGCCGCCATGGACGACAACACCGAGGCGGGAGGCGGCAAAGCCGGCGGCGAAGCAGGCGGCTCCGGCCTTGGAGTCAGCTTCGATGACTGGCCGGATGACGACGAGGCGGAAATCGTCCCACGCCGCCAGCCGGCGTCCGGCCATGGCGCGGGTTCCTCCGCCGCGGCGCCTGCTCGGGGCGGCGGGCAGAAGCGTCGGGCCGCGTCGGGCTTGTTCGGCAGTCGGCCGAAGAAGCCCAAGGGCGGGGCGGCGGCGACCAGGCGGGATGAGGCGGCCGCGAAGGCGGCCCGCTACCGCAAGGTGGTGAAGCAGCCACAGACGGTGTCAGCGTAAGTGTATATCCTTTTGCATACTCTTTCTTCTTTTCTTGTCGATTTCTGAATCCTTGTCCTTCCTCAAAAATCAGGGCTCCTCTTTCTCTTGAGCGGGTTGCTGCCGCCTCCGTGGTCGGATCGCCGGGAGGATCCGGGAGCACCCGCCGTGTGGACCCCCACGCCGAGCTTCAGGCGGCGACGGAGCGAAATGCGCGGGAGGCGCGGGAGGAGCGGGAGGCGGAGGAGCTGAGGGCGGCTGCCGCCAAGGCGGCACAGGAGGTGGAGGAGTCGGCGAAGGCGCGTGCCGACGCAGCGGCCAAGGCCCATGCGGAGGCTGTGGCTGCGGCAACAGCGGAGGGGGCCTTGCTTGTCACCCCTCTGCGTGTCGCGGCGCCCGAGGTCCCGGAGCCCCCGCCGGAGGAAGCCGGTGGCGACCTGCCGGGGTTGGAGAGGGAGGACGACGTCGTCGTCCTGGAGAGGGAGGCGGCACCGTCCTCGCCGACTGGGGCGGCCCAAGGCAGCCGGCCTAACGTGCCACCTACACAATCGGCTGGGGGCGAGCCGGCTGCGATGACGGACCTGGTGGTCCAGTCGCCATCGCGCCAGCGTGCGGGAAAGGCCACTTCGAACACACAGAAGGCCGCGGGCTCCAGCTCGTCGGCCAAGGACGTGGAGGCGGCCAGCGCCAGCTCGGGGTGGATGCCGGGTGGAGGGACGGCCGTGGTGAATGTGGCGGCGCAAGAATTCCGGAACCGGCTTCAGTCCCAGGCCGCAGTGCTGAGGCAATACAATGACGAGTTCCTCGCGACGCGGGCGGCCATTCGGGTAAGTCTTCCCTTTTTGCTTTTTGACCTTGGTTTCTTCCGTGGGGGCGCGTCAGCGCACCCACTGGGTGTAGTCCCCGAGTTTCGAGTCGGCTGCTGAGCAGGCGGCTTGGAACTTCTTAGCGAGCTTTGTTTGCTATCTTGTTCTCATTCGCTTCTCTGCCTGACTTGCAGGACTACCACAACCTCCGTGCAGCTGCCTTCAACTCCCAGGCTCGGGAGCTGACCCAGAAGAATGCTGATCTATTTGAGAGCTCGGGTAAGTGCTTCATCTTTTATCTCACGTGGGGGCGCGTCAGCGCACCCACTGGGTATAGTCCCCGAGATTCGGGCCGACTACTGAGCAGTCGGGTCGGATCTTTCTTGACGACTTCTTCCTTATTGCTTCTTTCTTCTCTGCCATGTCTGCAGTGGCCAACGCCAAACTGAGGGAGCAGCTGGGTGGGACTCAGGCCGCCCTTCGCGCTAAGGAAGCCGAGTTTGACGCCTTGGCCCAGGAGCGTGACCGCCTGGCCAAGAAGCTAGCCGACCAGGAGGAGAGCCACAAGGCGTCCCTGTAGGCGGTGCAGGACAGCGAGGCCGCCCTCCAAGCCGAATATGAGATGGAGGTGGCGAGCTGGGCCGAGGCGAGGCAGTCGTTGATCAACGGCTACGGCCAGATCGAAGACTTGGTTGACGGTAGGCGGCCCTCTTCTTCGTCCCTTGCTTGCCGCTTGCCATGTGGTTCGTTTTCTGACTTGGTATTTTTCTCTTCTTTCTCTTTCTTTCTTGCGCAGAGTACTTCCCTGGCTACTCTACTGCCGCCAACCAGGTCGTCGAGGCCCACCGCGAGACGCAAAGGCAGGCTGGCGCCAAGATTGCGCCGAACGCTCGCCGGTCGCTGGAGGAACAACTCTTGGCGATTCAAGCCCGCCTGCAGCCGGCTCACCGCATGCTCCGCCGGCTTCAGCGTGTTGGGGCGCAGGTGCTGGCCGCTCTCTGGCCCGGTGAGGTGATTCCCCGCACTCCCAGTCGGACTGCCGACTCGCTGGAGATGGCGGCCGGCCGCTTCGAGGCCTGGAAGGCTTCTGCGGCTCGGTCAGGCACCAGGCGGGCGCTGGAGTTCGTCAAGGCATGGTATCCTAAGCTGAGTTTGGACTAGCTGGCCACCTGGCGGCAGGAGGCTGACACGGAGCTGGAGCCGGTGCGGCCGGCTATCATCCAGCGAGCCTCGGCGATCGTCGACTACACCGACACCAGCGCCTTTGCTCCTGAGGTGGACGACAACGGCGTTGCCCAGCCGGAGGAGTGGTTCGGGCTGAACCCGGCAGATGGTGAGGACTCGGCGGAGGAGATCGACTCCAGCGACGAGGGCGAGGAGGAGGAGGAGGAGGGTGAAGGTGCCGCGCCAGATGGTGGAGCCGCCGGTCGGCCTCAGCTTGACCGTGCCTCCAGCAACAAGGCGCGTGCGAGCGCACCGCCTGCAGCCGGCGATGATCAAGCCAAGACTCTCCAGCCGGCCACTCCTCCAGCTGGCGCTGCCGTCTCCACCGACCAGCCCGGCTCCCCTGCTGCGCCCTTAGTCTAGTCTGCTGCCTCTACTTTCCTGTTTTATTACTCTTGGAACAGTATTTTCTTAAGTTTGCACAGTTCCACCCACTGGGGTGTATTCGAACTACATTGACTGCCGGCCTGTTGAGGGCCTTATGTGTAAATATAATCATGCATGCGTTTGGCTTTCCCTTGTTCTTTGCTTTTCATCCTTCGGCTGTTTCCTTTGCCGCCCTCCCTTGGTTGTCGCCTTCCCAGCCGGACAGCTGCTCTGCAGTCTGTGGCTGGAGAAGTGCTTGGCCGGTTGGGAGGGCAAGTACTCTAGCTTTGTTGGATTGTAGCAAAGTGACTGGGAAGCTGGCCAGCCGGCTGTTTTGACAGCCGGTAGGCGTGGTTGGAGGCCGGCTTGTGTTATATAAGTTCGTTAGTCCTTGGCCGTTTTTCGTGTGGGCATCCTTTCTGCCTTTGGCTCTTGTCAGTCGGACAGTTGGTTCTTCGAGCTGCGACTTACAACAAGAGAGGGCTCGGGTGCTGGCACACTACTTGTCTGACTTCAGGTAGAACTTTTAATATAACTTAAGGCGGCCAGTCCCCGGGCCGACTAGTCGAACCCGGTGCTAGATAGAAAATCAAATGTAATAATACATTCATGGGTATGACCCTCGTCATTCATAGATAAAGGAGGGCAGTCCCCGAGTGCGCCTCGGGGGACCCGTTGTTTCATACTTAATACAAAAAGGTAGCATGATACATACTGCTTTTAACTGTAAAATCTTCTCAGGGGGTTGGCGTTCCATGGTCGTTCCGACTCCTTGCCGGAATCATCCCTCTTGCGTGCTCTTGGCTTCTGTGCGTCGATCAGGTAGTAGGAGTCGTTGCCTAGGGCCTTGCTGACGACGAAAGGGCCTTCCCAAGGGGCCGAGAGCTTGTGCTGGCCGGCTATTCGCTGGATCAGCCAGAGCACAAGATCGCCATCTTGGAAGGATCTTGGCTTGACCTTCCGGTTGTGGTAACGGCGCAAACCCTGCTGGTAGATGGCGGACCGGCTGAGTGCTAACAGCCGGCTTTCTTCCAGCAGGTCGATGCCGTCTTCTCACACTTCCTTGGCCTCCGCCTCCGTGTACATGGTGACCCGAGGCGAGTCGAACTCGATGTCAGTTGGGATGACAGCCTCGGCACCATATACAAGGAAGAACGGAGTGAAGCCGGTTGACTTGTTTGGGGTAGTACACAGACTCCAGAGGATAGCCGGCAGCTCATCGAGCCAGCAACCGGCCGAACGCTCCAGTGGTACGACCAGTCAGGGCTTGATGCCGGAGAGGATGAGGCCGTTTGCTCGCTCGACCTGGCCATTTGACTGCGGGTGGGCAACAGACGCTAAGTCCAGTCGGATGCTCTGTGTCGCGCAAAAACGTGCCAGTGCTCCCTTGGCAAAATTTGTGTCGTTGTCGGTGATGATGCTGTGTGGTACACCATACCGAGTAGTGATGTCTGCGATGAATGTTACGGCAGTCGGCCCATTCAGCTTCTTGATCGGCTTCGCTTCAATCCACTTGGTAAATTTGTCCATGGCGACAAGCAGATGTGTCATGCCGCCGCGGGCTGTCTTGAATGGGCCCACCATGTCCAGCCCCCAAACAACAAAGGGCCAGGTGAGGGGGATGGTCTTAAGTGCAGAAGCCGGCAGGTGTTGCTTGGAACATAAGACTTGGCATCCTTTGCAGCATTTGACTAATTCCTTCGCATCTTCCAAAGCAGTCGGCCAGAAGAAACCATGGTGGAAAGCTTTGGCGACAAGTGATCTTGAGGCTGCGTGGTGGCCGCATTCGCCTTGGTGGATATCCTTGAGGATTGCTATGCCCTTCTCTGGCTCGACGCAGCGCTGGAAGACTCCAGTGACGCTACGCTTTACAAGTTCTCTGTTTATTATTGCGTATGCTCCGGCTCAGCGTTGCACTAGTCTTGCCGAGATCTCATCAGTCGGCAGCTCTCTGTTGACTAGGAAGTTGAGGATGGGCTGGGCCCATGATGGAGCTGTGACTTCTTCTATTGTCAGTATGGCCACTGTGACCCGGGTGGGTGGGTTGGGTGGTGGAGAGTTGGAGTTGGCCACCGCCTCTTGTGTCGCTGCAGTCCCCAAGCCGACTGCTGCAGTCCCCGGGCCGGGTTCTGAAGTTCCCGAGCCGGGTGCGACTATGGCAGTCCCCGGGCCGCTTGTCGAAGTCCCCGAGCCGCCTGCTGGGTTCCTCCAGTCGGATCCGGCTGCATCAGGGGCGGGCAGTACGAAGATAGAGTCCGATTCTGGAGACGGCTTGATAGACGGTTTGAGGAAGCGCTGGAGAGAGACACTGGTTGGTATAGCCTGTCGGGTGGAGCCGATCCGTGCCAGGGCATCTGCTTGGTCGTTGTCGGCCCGTGGCACGTGGAGGAACTCGCGCCCTTCAAAGTATCCACTGATCCGCTGGACGAGGAATCGATAGCTCGCCATGTTTGCATCCTTCGCGTCCCAGTCGCCAGATGACTGCTGGACCACCAAGTCCGAGTCGCCATAACACAGGATCCGGCTTATGCCAAGCTCTTTGGCTAGCTGGAGCCCGTGTATGAGCGCCTCGTACTCAGCCACATTGTTGGAGGCGGCAAAATGGATGTGCAGCGTGTATCTGAGCTTGTCGCCTTTGGGAGAGGTGAGGACGATGCCGGCTCCCAAGCCGGTGCGCATCTTGGACCCGTCGAAGTGCATCCGCCAATGAGTGGAGTCGGGAGCCGGCGGTAGGTACTGGGTCTCGGCCCAGTCGACAAGGAAGTCGGCCAATGCTTGGGACTTGATGGCGGTGCGGGGCTGGTAGAAGATTGTGTGAGGAGCCAGTGCAATGGCCCACTTAGCCACCCGGCCGGATGCATCTCGGCTGCCTATGATCTCGGCAAGCGGGGCGGTGCATACGCCCGTGATGGGATGCTCTTGAAAGTAGGGCTTCAACTTCTTGGCGGCGAAGTACACTCCATAGCACATCTTCTGGTAGTGCGGGTAGTTTTGCTTTGAGGTGGACAATACTTCGCTTAAATAATATACCGGCCTCTGGACTAACTGGGCTCGGCCTTCTTCTGGGCGTTGGACCACGATGACTGTACTGACCACTCGGCTAGTTGCGGCAATGTGGAGGAGCATGGGCTCCTTCTCAGTCGGCGCCGCCAGGACAGGTGGAGTGGTCAACATCTTCTTCAACTCATGGAAGGCTTGGTCTACTTGGTCGTTCCACTCGAAGTGGGCCGATTTCTTCATGAGTCGGTACAGGGGTAGAGCCTTCTCTCCTAGCCGGCTGAAGAAGCGGTTTAGGGAGGCCATGCACCCGGTGAACTTCTGAACGTCTCGCAAATTGGTGGGAATCTCCATTCTCTCAATGGCCTCGATCTTCACAGGGTTGCACTCAATGCCGCGTTCGAAGACCAGAAAGCCTAGAAGCTGGCCGGCTGGTACTCCGAACACGCATTTCTCGAGGTTGAGCTTGATCTGGAATCGGCGCAAGTGGCAAATGTTTCTTTGAGGTCTTCCAGCAGGGTGCCACGCTTCTCCGTCTTCACCACAATATCGTCTACGTAGACGTGGGCATTTCTGCCGAGTTGCTTGAGGAGGCATTTCTGCATGCAACGCTGAAAAGTGGCACCGGCATTCCTCAAGCCGAATGTCATAGTCAGGTAACAGAAAGCTCCGAATGGTGTGATGAAGGCGGTCTTCAGGCAGTCAGCTGGGTCCAACTTGATCTGGTGGTATCCAGAGTAGGCATCCAAGAAACTCAACAGCTCGCATCCGACTGTGGAGTCTATCACTTGATCAATCCGTGGTAGGGCAAACGGATCTTTGGGGTAGGCTTTGTTGAGGCTAGTGTAGTCTATACACATACTCCATTTGTTGTTCTTCTTCAACACCAAGACCGGGTTGGCAAGCCACTCTGGGAAAAACACTTCCATAATGAAGCCAGCGGTCAGGAGCCGGGCTATCTCTTCTCCTACGATTGTTCTCTTCTCCTCCGACAGATGGCGGAGGGGCTGCTTGACTGGTTTCGCGTCCGCTTGGACGTGTAGCTTGTGCTCGGCGAAATTCTTCGGAACACCCGCCATGTCCTTTGGGGACCATGCAAAGATGTCTCGATTCTCACAGAGGAAGTCGACGAGCTCGCCTTCCAATTTACTGTCCAGGTTTGCACCAATGACAGCAAACCTCTCTGGGTTCTCCGGGTACAGAGGTATCTTCTTCGTCTCCTTGGCCGGCTGGAAGGAGCCCTGAGCATCATATTCCTTGGGGTTGGGGGACAGGGCCGGCTGCTTGCCGGCCATGGCCACAACCCGCTCTAGTATCTTCTTCTCTTCTGCAACCACGAGGGACTCGGCCAGTCGGCTGCTAGCTGCGGCGCACTCGATGGACTTCTTGTAGTCGCCGGCTACAGTGATGATCCCCTTCGAGCTCGGCATCTTCATCTTGAGGTAGGCGTAGTGGGGCACAGCCATGAACTTGGCCAGGGCAGGTCGGCCAAGTAAGGCGTGGTAAGGGCTCTCTAGGTCCACTACTTCAAACCAGATTGCTTCTCAGCGAAAGTGATCCTTGTCTCCGAAGAGAACATCCATCTTGATCTTGCCGATTGGGGAACAGGACAGGCCGGGTACGATGCCATGGAACACGGTCCGGCTTGGCATGAGCTCCTTCGCCTTGAGGTTCAACTTCTCCATGGTGTCGCGCTACAATATGTTGATACTGCTTCCGCCATCAATCAGCACGCGGGAGAATCGGGCAGCTCGCCTCTCCGTCGCGAGGGTGACGTCCAACACCAATGCGTAGGAGCCAGGAGACGGCATCACCTCCGGGTGATCGGCCCGGCTCCAGCTGATAGGCCTTTCAGACCAACGCATGAACTCGGGGTTGCTGGAGGCGACTGCGTTGACCTCTTGGTGCTGTCGGCGCCGGCTGCGCTTGTCTTGAACCTGGCTCGTGAAGACGAGGTAGGCGGCGTGCTCATCTGGGAACTCATCCTGAATGGCCCCGACTGCGGGTTGAGCAGCCGGCTGCTGGGGGGCTGGAGGCGGCGGGCCGGGAGGCGGAGGCAGCACCAGCCCCTCGCCCTTGGAGATCCGTGTGAGCCAGTGGCACTTCCGGGTCATGTGGTTGGACGGCTTCGCGCCGCTGTGGAACTTGCAGGGGGCATCGAGAGTCTGCTCGTAGGAGAAGGCCGGCTGCCAAGCCGGCCTGCCGCCCTTCTTCTCGGGAGCGGGCCGCTCTTCGGGCTGCTCGTTTTCGATAGTGGCCACCTGCCGACTGGTGGAAGGCGGCATAGGGGCCTTGCGCTTGTGGTCGTTCTGGTAGGGGCGTCGGTTGGAGTCACCAGCCGGCGTCTTGGGAGCCAGAGCAAGCACCTTCCCAGAGGCGTCCACTCGGAGCTCGGTCTTCATCGAGGAGTCGGCCGTGGCGTACTTGTCTGCTATGACCAGCAGCTCGTCGAGGGTAGCCGGCTCGTCGCAGAGGAGTCGGTGCTTGTGGAGGGTGCCCTCTCGGCACCCGGCGGTGAAGTATTCTATGGCTTGAACCTCGTGCACCCCCTCGCAGGAGTTGCGGAGCTCGGCCTACCGCGTGAGGTAGTCGCGAGTCGATTCGCTGGGCCCTTGGACGCACAAGGAGAGCTGGCGAGGCTTGGGAGGCCGCTTGTACGTGCTGGTGAAGTTGCGGACGAAGACTTCCGTGAAGTCCAGCCAGCTGTTGACGCTGTAGGGCTTGAGACTGTTTAGCCAGGTGTGTGCTGTGCCTTGAAGCATGAGAGGGACGTACTTCACGGCTACGCGCCTGTTGCCGTTCGCTATACTGACAGCGGTAGAGTAGTCGATCAGCCAATCTTCCGGCTTCACGGAGCCGTTGTACTTGGGCATGTCTCTGGGGAGCGAGAACCCTTTGGGGAAGGGCTCATCGCAGATGCGGGGGCCAAAGAAAGGCGACCGACATCGTCTTCTTCTTCTAGCGCCAGGGATCGTGCTAGGCGGTCGATCCGGTGGCGGGTGTCGTTCTCGCCGACGCCTTCATGGTGGCCTAGTCGGCCACCGAGAGTCGGATGCGTGACAGGCGGCGGGGTGGGATATCTCTCCCCACGAGGCGGGGGAGGAGGCAGATTGCCTTGGCGCTCGACCGCTCGGGGGCGGCCTTCTGCGTCGCGCTCAATGATGATTCGAGTCCGGCTGCGGCTCCTTGACTTTCCTCGCGCGGGCGCCGCTCGCAGTCGGTGACCGGGATCTCGCGGCGTGTTCTCAGCGTGGGGGAGGACTCTCAGCGCGGGCACCGGCTTCATGCCGTTCTGCGGCCGCGTCGATCAGCTGCTGGATGCGCCTTGTCATGTAGGAGAGCTCATCGGCCCCCAACCCGTTCAGCTCTTCTACGGCCGCCTGAGCGGCTCGCAGATTCTCGAGCGGTGTGGCGTAGACTGGGCGGTCTGCCCCCAGCATGCTGGCGATGGCCGCGCCGCGCTTCTTGACGAGGCCGGCTCGGCCCGCCATGAGGCGGCATACCAAAGGCGGCGTGGTCGACTTCGCGCTGGTGAGCCTCAGTGAGGCGTCTCATGGAGGCTATCTTCTGGCCCTCCGCGATGAGGGCGAGGAAGCGTGCCTCCAGAGTCTCGACGTCGGCGTTGGCCGGGATGGGGACGGACAAGTCATGCATCGCCGCTTGTAGGGCGTCGTGGGCGTTCTCGCCCGAGTCGGCGCCGTGGCTGATGACTAGCACCTCAGTGACAGCGCTGCTGCCACTGTCGGCTCGAGGGAGAGGGTCGTCGAAGATCACCACATCGGTGGGGAAGGCGTCAAGCGATGCCGTGTCGGAGTCGACGAGCATCGGGTCGGTGGAGCCGACCGACTCCAAGTCCACAGCAAGCTCGCTGGAGATGTGAAGCTAGTCGAGGAGGCTGACGAGGCGGCTCTCGGGGTAGTCTGTGCCCGCGTCGGACGCGGGCTCGTCAGAGATGCGAGTCTCGCCAAGAAGGTCGGCGAGGCAGCTCGCCGCGTAGGAGTCGTCGACGCCTTGCAGCGCGTCAGGGCAAGCGCCATCGGGCGTAGCAGGCTGGCTACGCTCGCGGGGGAGGAAAAGGGTTCCCGTCCAGAACAGGTCTCCGGACGACGGTGCACCTGGCCCCACGGTGGGCACCAAATGTCGGGTGGTAGGTGCGACATATGCCAACGGGTGGCTTATCATTGTGGGAGCCAGTAAGACATCGCCGGTGCCTGGAAACGGGATAAGGCGAAGACATGCACGCCGGCGGATCTTACCCAGGTTTGGGGCTCTCCGTGGAGATAACACCCCTAGTCCTGCTCTACAGGGTCTCCGCATGAACACTAGATCAATACAAGTAGCTACAAGTGCTCCTTGAGCTGTTTGACTAGGGGAAGAAGAAGGGCTAGGCTGGCTCTCCTTTTCTCTTTATGTGGTGTGTGAAACTCTATGAGATCAACCCTTTGCATGGGTGTCCCGGGGGCTTATATAGGCCTACCCCCCAGGGGTACAATGGTAATCCGGCTGGGCGCGGGTCCCAGCCATCAGTGTCTGTGCTCGCCGGCTTCTCCGCCGGCCATTGGGGCCCGCCGACTGGTGGGTCCCGCCGGCTACTGACCTCTTGGCCGACAGGCCGGCCCCACCGCTTGGGGGCCTTGTCGGCGGCTTGTTACTGTTGCCTCGCCTCTGATGACGAGGGCTTTGTCGAGGTAAGCGTGGCTACAGTGCCGCCGTCTTGCGGGCTCTCACTGTAGCCTCACCTCGTCTTGTCTCCTTAATGAGGCACATGTTTCGAGGGAGGGAGGTAGCCGGCTATTGGGAGCCGGCTACGCCCCCGGCTGACTAGGGGAGGCTGGGCCCCCTTCGAGCGTCTATCTGGCTAAAGGGGCCCGCCGCCCGCGGGCAGTACTAGCGCCTGTCGTGGGTGACATCGAGGTCAACATGGCTACAGTGCCACGCCGGACGGGAGATGGCTGACCCGTACGGCGCCCTGTGGCCATGCCTGTTCCAGGATTCGGGGGTAGTGGGCTGTACTGCGGCCACGCCCCGTCTTATCACCGTTATGTGGATGCAGTCTTGGTGGGTGCAGTCTTGGCCGGCTTCTGGGAGTCGGCTTTCTTCATGGCCGGCTTCTGGGAGCCGATCCTCTTGGGGCCGGCTTCCTGGAGTCGGCCATCTCGTAGCTTTCTTTGGGAAGGTTTATGAGGCCGGGTCGCCTTCTGGTAGTCGGCCCTGGGGATAGCCGGCCGGGGGAAGGCGGCCCTATGCTCTGGATGCTTGAAGGCTCGAATGGCCTGATAATTTTTCGAAGAGCCAGGGGGGTCGGTTAGGCTACCCGTAGCCATTTACTCCGACACGGCTCAAATGGCTGATACACATGAAGAGTAGTTCAATATACACAGATTGTCGACAAATGGAATACGTAATGAAAAAAAAGATGGCATGAGATAATTCACATATATGATGCCTGGCTCCATGGTGGTGCATAATTCACATATATGATAACTGGCTGAAAAACATGCCACTGCATAATTCACATATCTGATATAGAAAGCAAATAGGAGGCATTCACACAAAGCATGTCTAATCTAAGCAGATGGCATGGCAATGCAAGACACCATATGCATGATATGAGAATTATAACCCAGCCAAGTTAGAGCATGCACCTCGGGGGGGAATACGACTGGTCATCTCTCTCTGAATCCTCCTCTGAGGAGCTAACTGTAACCAGCAAGAAATCTGCATCGACAGGTAGCACTGACTGCTCAGAAGACCTTGTTTTCACTCCAGATTTTCCCATGACCGACTCAAATGGCTGATGCACAGGAAGAGTAGATGAATGTATAAACATTGTTGACAAATGGAATACATTATGGAAAAAAATATGGCACAATACAATTCACATATACGATGACTGGCTAAACAGGATGGCATTGCAAGATTCACATATATGATGACTGGCTAAAGAAGATGGCATTGCATAATTCCCATATACTCCCTCTGTTCCTAAATATTTGTCTTTTTAGAGATTTCAAATGGACTACCACATACGGATGTATATAGACATATTTTAGGGTGTAGATTCACTCATTTTGTTCCGTATGTAGTCACTTGTTGAAATCTCTAAAAAGACAAATATTTAGGAATGGTGGGAGTATGATATAGAAACCAAACAGGTGGCATTCACACAAAGCAAATCTAAACTAAGCTGATGACATATAAGATGTATAATGTAAGCAATGCAAGGCGCCATATGCATGATATGACCAACATCAGCATGCCAGGTTAGAGCAAACACCTCAGGTGGTAAACAGGCGTGGTCGGCTCCTTCTGAATCTCCATCTGAACAGTTATCTTCCTCTGGAATACAATCTGGAAATGCAGGGGGGCACTTCGCCCACCATGGAGCGGCGTCTGCATGACATTATATTCGCACGCAACGGTCTTCTCTTTTTCTCTACATGTTCAGTACGATTGTGTACAATATCTGACATGCATAATAAAAAAATAGTTAGATTTTGTAAGGCCTAAGGGGTGCATGCAAAAATCAAGACTGATGGTAGCAAACGAGTGGATGGATCCAAAACTAATGATAGCAGGTAGATTATAGCTTCAGTTTAAAAAGATAGACAATGGATCATCTATTGTTTGTTGCCCACCCAACATGAACCACATAGAAGACCCCAGATGAACCAGATAGTAGACAGATACTATTCGTTGCTGGCTCGATATGAGACCCATGGGCAATTCAAAACTCAAGATTGAACGATAAAAGTAGCAGGTAATAATAACCGATGTATAACATAAGCAAACACAAAAGACTGCGACCTCTCTTCCGGAACTGTGTAGTCCTTAGGTTCATCTGCTCAGTCGATGATGGTAATGCAGTTGGCGTGGCTGCCGGCAACGGGGAAGAGGATATGAGGCGGCGAAAGGAAGTCTGCAGGGGGGATCTCTGCTGCAGTGAACGCTTCTGTCGATGGTGCACCTCAGGTGGGGTGGATGACGGCACGGCAGGAGCAGGACATAACACACAGAGTTTTCTTTGACGCCTATCTGAAAATGAAGTAAATCTGTAAGGGCTACTTAGAATTGGAGGATTCTATAAACGCAGGGACAGGAAAAACACAAGAATAGGATAGGAATGCACGTGCAAAACAGAGCATTTGGAAACATAGGATTTCAGTCAACCTGGGTGTTTGGCTCACATGAATTGGAAGAACAGAGGAATGGAGAAACAAACTGATGTGACGAGTGTACAACCTCTTTGGCATAGCCTTGTGGACCTTAGCATCATTGGGTTGGACGTGGAGGATGGTGATGATGCTGGTGTGACTGTCGGAGGCGGGGAAGAAGATCCGAGGCCTCTGGAAACGGCGCCGAGGGTACTACTCCGGTGTGATGGACGGTTCCGTCGTTGGAGCAGCTCCGCTAAGGTGTACGGTGACGAGGCTGAAGCATGACAAGACAGACAACGTTAATCTGAAGTGGGACCCTAATATCATCTGCAATAGATGATGTAAAATACATCACCAAAAAGTGCTAGATGTAAAACGCATCAGCCGCGCCACGGCCGCTCTGACAGATGTTGTAAGTACTATTCACTCTGAACTTAACTGAAGAAAATGAACTTCACAGTCGAAACTGAATTTTACTGTCGAAATTGATTGAACTAGTAACAGAGCATTGCAATAGATGTTTAGGGCGTTCGAGCACTAGTAGCAGAGAAGCAGTGATCTAAATCAGCAGATGCTCGAGCAGGGAATGCACTAGCAGAGAGCAAGTCGTGCAGTAGCACCGCGACCGAGTGCTAAAGCAGCAACTCCTGTAGCTGTCGGAGGTCGTGCAGCAGCAGCGCAAGCGAGAGCAAGAGCAGAGCAGCAGCACGAACGAAAGCAGGAGCTGTGCAGCAGCGCGACTGACAGCAAGAACAAAGCCGCAGCGCGAGCGAGAGCTGGAGCAGCTGCAGCTAGTGCCGTTGTGGAAGTCGTCGCCGAGGAAGCAACGACATGGGGGAGAGGCGCCGTGGATGATGTGGCCAGCGACGGCGCCGTCGATGGAGACACGCCATGTCTGCTCGGTATCGAGCACCGGTAGCCCCGTGAGATCGAATAAAAGATAAAATGCAGCGGTGAGTGCAGAACCTCCTTGGCGGTGTCGAGTTGGCCTCGGCTTCATCGGAGGAACTGGTGAGGGTGCTGCGGTTCCAGTGGGGCAGGTCAAGAAGGCGTTGTGGGGATTGAAGTGGCGCGATAGACGAGGCGAACATCGGGGAAGCTCCTTGGAGGTGGAGGACGGGGCGGCTAATCCGGCGGGACGACGAGATTGACAACAGATCCTCATCCGGTGCGGTGGATGAGGGACGGCGAGCTGTGGCGGTGGACGACGTAGTCGGGGAAGAGTCTTCGGCTGGGCGGCGGTCGGGAGGCCGACGGAGGAGCGTGGGGTTTTGCGGGTTTTGGCGGCCTCGGTGTACGAATGGGGGGGCGAAGGGGGAGGGGGGAGCCAAGCTTAGGGACGCGCTTGTCTGAAATGTAGGGTAACTTACCAGCGTACCCCCACCGGTTTTGACACCGCGACGTGGAGCTTCATTTCCGGCTGAGGGGTAGAAGGCGGATTTCACGTGTCTGGGTTGCGGGAGCGATTTCGGATGAGGAGGGAGTTCTCGCGCGCGTCCAAATTTCGGGATAACAAGGCGCAGCGCGGGTTGAAGAAGCGGGAGTTTCAAAGCAGGTGAGACAAAAGATACTCGAGCTTGAAAATTTCGGGATAACAAGGTGCGGATTCCTTGTTCGGCAGAACAAACTTAACGTGTAAAAAAACAATTCATACAAGACACAAGAGAGTCATGTCCCCTTTTACTATATTGCTATAGATGCCATTGAAAAAACTACAAGAAAAATGTAAAAAAATTTGGGAGAACAAGATTACCCTGCACAGTACCAAATCGATTCGCACTTCCTTCAACAACAACAAAAAACAAATCAATTCCACCAAAGAAAGAGTAATGTCCCTTTTTATATGATTATAGATGCCATGATCTCAAATTTCAATTTTTGGATCCACGTTATGTTGAATTCGAATATATCGTTAGGTGACCTTGCGGTTTATAATTGATGTAGTCGTACATTTTGATCTTCCATCATATATGAACATTTTACTCCACCATGTGAACATATATATTTTCGTCTACCATATGGACTAAATTTGAATCAATTTTCCTTATTTGAATACAATTGTTGTCAAGTTATACAATAATTTAAATATTATCTTGATAACAAAAAACATACATATAGTAGTAATCATATTTCACTATGAACTACATGTACCATACGCTCTCCAATTCAAATATTTGTATCCGTTTTATGTTGAATTCAAATCATAGTACATTATTGGTCTAGGTAGCGAGATGTTTGGGATAATCAAAACCCTGTTTTCATACGTATAATTTTTGGCTGAATTGGGACAAGTTTTGGTATAAGCCTCTTGCAAAACCGGAGATTCTCTCAACAAGCCTCGTGGTTCCGAGAGGGAACGTATCACCTCTGTGTGCGAAACGATATACGCTGCCTCCCCCTGATTTTATTTACAGAGGCAACATAGAACTATATGAGTGCCCTGTTAAATTTTGGAATTATTTCAGGTTCATTTGGCCTTTTTATACATTAATTGAGTTTCTGTACTTTTAATGTGCATAATCTAAATATGAATTGCATGCACATGCTCCGGTGCACCAAACTGGGTTGAAAAATCACATGTGTGTCCTTCGTTGAATTTCTAGGTCCCATCGAAGAAATGAGAATGAAATTTAAACATCTGGGCGTCATGACTCAGCCGAGAACATCGAGAAACTTTGATTTTAAATTCATGTAAATCCAAAACTCGCCTGTAAATCAAGAAACTTGGCATGGTGTCATGTCATGGCACTAACATGTTGTGGTAAAAATTTGGGCCGATTTGGAAGCTCGTGGTTCTAAGAGGGAACGTGCCACCTTTGAGTGTGAAACGATATACGCTGCCCCCTTGAGTTTCTTAACAAAGGCAACATAGAACTACATTAGTGCCCTATTAAATTTTGGAATTATTCCGGGTTCGTTTGCCGTTTTTATACATTAATTGAGTTTCTAGTCATTTAATGTGCATAAGTCAAATTTGAACTACAAGCACATGCTCTCATGCACCAAAGTTGGTTGAAAAATCACATTTGTGTCCTCGGGTGAATTTCTAGGTCCCATGCAAGAAATGAGAATAAAATTAAAACATCTGGGTATCGTGGCTCGGCCGAGAACATTGAGAAACTTGGTTTTAAAATTCTTGTAAATCCAAAACACGTCTGAAAATCATGAAACTTGGCATGGATCTCATGTCATGGTACTACCATGTTGTGGTAAAAAAAATTGGCCGAATAGGAACATATTTTGGTATAAGCTTCTCGCAAATCGAAGCTTCTCTCAAGAAGGCTCGTGGTTCTGAGAGGGAACGTGCCACCTTTGAGTGCGAAACTATATACGTTGTCCCCCTTGAGTTTATTTACAAAGGCAACATAGAACTACATGAGTGCCCTGTTAAATTTTGGAATTATTCCGGCTTCGTTTGGCCTTATTTACACATTAACTGAGTTTTTGGTCATTTAATGTGCATAATTCAAATTTGAACTACAAGCACATGCTCCCGTGCACCAAAGTTGGTTGAAAAATCACATTTGTGTCCTCGGGTGAATTTCTACTCCCTCCTTCCATCTATATAGGTCCTAATGCGTTTTTCGAGGCTAACTTTGACCAAACGTTAGAGCAATAATATATGACATGCAACTTACACAAAGCATACCTTCAAATTTGTATGTCAAAGGAGCTTCCAATTATATAATTTTCATAGTATACATCTCATGTGCTATTAATCTTGTCAATAGTCAAAGGCTGTCTTGAAAAACACATTAGGCCCTATATAGATGGAAGGAGGGAGTAGGTCCCATGCAAAAAAAGAGAATAAAATTCAAACATCTGGGCATCGTGGCTCGGTCGAGAACATTGAGAAACTTGGTTTTAAAATCATGAAACTTGGCATGGTGTCATGTCATGGTGGTACCATGCCGTGGTAAAAAAAATTGGCTGAATAGAAACAAATTTTGGTATAAGCTTCTTGCAAATCGGAGCTTCTCTCAAGAAGGCTCGTGGTTCTGGGAGGGAACGTGTCACCTTTGTGTGCATAATTCAAATTTGAAATACAAGCACATGTTCCAGTGCACCAAAGTTGGTTGAAAAATAACATGTGTGTCCTTAGGTAAATTTCTAGGTTCCATGCAAGAAATGGTAATGAAATTCAAAATTCTGGGCGTCGTGGCTGGGTTGGAAACATTGAGAAACTTAGTTTTTAAATTCCTATAAATCCAAAACACGCATGAAAATAATGAAACTTGGCTTGGTGCCATAACATGGCACCAACATGCTGTGGTAAATTTGCAGTCCGATTTGCGAAGGCGCACACATTAACAATCAACAAAGTCATTTTGGAACAAGTGCTGTCACGTTACAATCGGAAACACAAGTATTATTGAAACCGTGGGCGTTCTACTTACTAGTACCATTTACGTGCCGCCACGCGTCCCCATTTTTTATTAGCTAGGAGGCGCCGTGCATGGTAGCTATTTGAGTACGAGAGGCGTGCGATCAGACCCCTGCGCGTGCATATCGGGAGGAGAGCCCTTTGACCTCCATCTACCGTCCAACTCTCTCCCAAGGTCTCCATTAATGGCGCCCGAGCCTCTGTTTAATGGCATGGCTATGTCTCACTCGACTGAGATTTAAGAGAGAAAAAAGAAAATCTGAAAGCACGAATCTTGATGTAAGATCCGACAGACCTATATAGCATCTACTGCGATTTATAGCAAGACTGATGAATATATAAGGACGATTAAAAAAAATTTGATCAAAGAAGGGCTTGCCCCTTCCGATTTTCATTACTGAAAACCACCACAATTCACAAGAAGTTCAGCACAACTCCAGCCTAACACGAAGGACTAAAAGCTACCAGATTGAAATCGCAACATCCCAAGAGGCCAACAAAGGCCAAACATCCGCGCTAGAACCCAACATTTCACAACCGACGACACAATCCACATCCTAAAACGATTATTACATCAAAAGAAACCAGGAAACTGAAGGAAGCCCGGCAGCAACTAGAAGAACGGCAACGCCAGGGTCGCCACAGCAAGAGTTTTCTTCATTCCAGCCTCACAACATTGATCTTCCACAGAAAGATAAGGATGATTAAATTTCTTACATAATTAGAAAGATAATTAAAAAAGCCACATGCGGCTACGCCCGAAATACACAAGGGCAAAAGAAGAAGGAAGACAAGGATCTGGCTCGCTGATCTCTACTTTCTTGATGCGTTGCTGCAGGCCGCGGGAACTAGTCTCCGCGGCGAGCGGTGATGAGCTCTTTCGTGTCCTCAAGACGATGCTTGAGAACATCCATGGATTCCTCCACCAGCCTTTGGCGCTCGTTGCGGAGCATGTCATTCTCGTCCATAAGTTTCTTGACGATGACGCCGGTCCTCTTCAACAAGGCACTGGTCTCCTCCTGCTGGTCTGCACTTCGGACGATCTTCTCCCTCAGCAGGTCGCACTCGGCCCGGAGCCTCTCATTGCCCTCCCTTAGTTGCTGGATGACGCCGGTAGCCTGTTCAAACGAGGCTTTCACGTCCTGCAACCTCGCCCAGCCAGAGATCTGATCCATCTGGCTATGGACGATCGCATGCATGCGCCTGTAACAGTCGTCGCCTGCCCGCGAGAAATTTTCCCAGGCCGACGTGGCGCGGCGGGACATCTCTACTGCATTCGTGGCGCGGCGGGACATCTCTGCTGCTTACGCGGTGCGGCCGGACCAGTCTGCTGCATCGACGGTGCGGCGGGACCTCCGTGCTGCTTCAGCGGCGCGGCGGGACCTCTGTGCTGCTACTTCCGCGCGGCGGGACATGTCGGCTGCTCTCGCAGCGAGGCAGGGTATCTCTCGTGCTTCCGCTTCCATGCTCGCCTCTCCGTGGTGCCAATCTCTCGACCCAGAACTCACGCTGGCCATGGCAGACGCAAGGGAAGGATGCTGAATGACTTGTTTGTTTTTGTGGATGAGGAGTTGAGGAGGAATGTGCAGTCATCTTGGCATACTAGTATTTATAACCGAGTACTAATACGCTTCTAAGTGGGAAACCGTTTAGGTTGTGATCGGTGTGAACAGGTTTGCAATTCAATATAGCGTGGTACTAATACGCTCCTAAGTGGGAAACCGTTTAGGTTGTGATCGGTGTGAACAGGTTTGCAATTCAATATAGCGTGGAGTAATTTGGAATGTGACAAGACGCAAGCTCAAAATTTATTGACGGTTCTAGTTTCGAAGTGCGGCACTATTCCCGGATGGAGTACTTCTTTTTCTACTCCCTCCTTTCCGGTTTTATAGGGCTTATCCCAAAATTTTAGTTTTTTCATTTTATAAGGCTCAATTTGGTTGTTCCCCAACACATGTTCAGATTCAATGGTGCATTAAATCATTGCATGCAAGTATTAAGAGAAAATTGACCAATGCATGTACTTTATGCATGCATGCATTGCAATTAATGCATTGATAAACATAATTTTCTGAGAAAAACAAGAGCATTAATTAGGTGCTTTTGCAAACTACAAAAAATATTCCACCACTCACCATCTTGGTTGGTGAGATTTTTGAATTAAGCCCTATAAACCGGAAAGGAGGGAGTACTGCTGTGTACATGCAATAACTGGCACCGTCGTATACATATCTTACGGTTAATGGGGCGTTCGACAGGAATAGCCGCGTGGCGAGCTCTCACACACGCGTCTGTTTTTTCTCGAAAAGGAGGATGATGACCCCCGGCCTCTGCATCTGGGAGTCACACACGCATCTGTAGCTACGAATTGTAGTGTTCTCAACCATCCGATTGGCTCTATCATGGATGTACCTATATACTAAAACATGTCTAGATACATCTATATTTTGACAAATGGAAGGCATGTATTGTGGAACGGAGGGAGTGCTTGTCATCAAAATGGATAAAAAGGGACGTATCTAGAACTAAAATACATCTACATACATCTCCTTTTATCCATTTTGATGACAAGTAGTACTTCTTACCCAAAGGAACTTTATATCCAACAGACACAAAATATCCGTTCGACTGTTGGAAATTACTGATCTGATGTCGAAGTAATTGCGGCATCGCCACCAAAACCCACCATTTCTTAAGCTAAAGTAGACCAAGGTAATCCCTATATTAGCATATTACTAAGATAAACAGAAGGCACTGTAGAAACATTTAGGACGTGAGCTTGTCAATCTGAATGTGGAGGGACACAAGCTTAGCCCCGGCCAGCAGCTTGGGCGGGACTGTCAAGAAGGTCAGCTCCTGCACGTCGACGTCGCCGGGATCCTTGCTGCTTGTCACCTCCATTTCCACCTTGACGGCGTCGGTCGTGCCTTTGGGCTCCCCCAGCGGGCCGTTCGCCCACAGCTTGGCCACGTAGTGCGGCAGTGGGGACGCCCCCGCTCTGATGTAGACGACCGACACGGCGATAGGCGCGCCAATGTCGAGCATGCCGCCGACCAAGAAAAACGCGCGGCGGTCCTCCTGCGCGAACAGCAAGAGCCGTGGCTCCGACAGTGGCACTTGCAGCTGGAGCACCTTGCCGTACTGGATCCTTTGCACGGGCATGGGATGCGCGGTGCTGATGTGGTGGTAGAGCGGCGGTGGCGGGCCTTCGTAGCCGCAGACGGGCACGGGGAATTTGCAGGGCGCGAGCGGACACACACTCTGGTGATCGGCGAGCTTGTGGTAATTGACGTAGAGCCCACAGCCTTTGTGCGGGCACTCCACCCTCACCGACGAAAGGACGGAGTCCACCACCGTGTTCCGCACGTCAAAGCCACCGCCGCGCTCGCACTTCTGGCACTGCCACTGGTTCCTGGGGCACTCGACGCGGCAGTCTGCGCAGGCCAGGTGCCCTCCCTTGCACTGTAGAAATCAATCGAACAACACATCAATCAAGAAACCTGCACCTTGCTCAATCAGCCGAACGGACGTGGTGTATTCGAACCTCATACACTGGAGGCATCAAGGGGCGGAGGCACAAGGGGCAGTGGAGCACGGTGAGGTCCATCGAGACCTTAGAGAGCTCCATCGTCGGGTCCTGTTCGGTCTGCATGATCTTGCCCTCCTCGTGCACAACCATCTCTTGACTTGGGCCGGGGTATTACAAAGCTTTGCCGTCACATATTTTATACTACTTCAAGGTGCATTAAATCAACACATGCAAGTATCAAAAGGAGAGTCACGACATGCATGCATGCGTTGTAATTAATGCATCGGTAAATGCAAATTATTGAAATATATCGACTGCAGTGCTTTGATGTGTCGCGTCAACTCGTACATCAACGAGAAGTTTGATTATTCTCTCCCTCGCGGACTTAACTACACCTGCCTTTGGCTGTATGACAGGTTGGCCACACACCTGTCGGGCCCACCTGTCATACACGCAAAGGCAGGAGCGTCCCTCCCTCGCCCATGAGCGTGGTGGCTGGCAAGACTAGGAGAAGCTTTCGCTACACGCTCTCCCTCCCGCACGCGGTGGACATGCAGCAGTTCAATTGGTGTCAGATGGCCAGAAGCATACTGTAGTACTCCTCCAGTGCAATAGTACTCCATCATTGTTCGACTTCCCGAAGAGGCGAAGAGCCAAGCGCAGCCCGGACGCTCGTGTGGCAGTTTCATGTGTAGAGTAGTCTAGGATAGCGTGTACCGTGCCTGTAAGCTTAAAATCGTTGGGGTCGTCTCCATGCTATGTGGCCGTCTCGAAGTTTTAAAAAAATAGTCTTCTGGCCCTAGCTGACACCCTGGTGATTGTAGTTTGCACGCTCATCTGGTCAAGACAGGAATATATATTTTACTTTTGTTTTTTTTGAAAAGGGGGACTCCTCGGCCTCTGCATTAGAATGATGCATACAGCCACATATATTTTAATTTGTGGTGGGTAAATGTTAGAGGTTGAAGCAAATATATTGTACATTGCGGGTCTTTCAGCCAAGTTTACAGGCAAGCATGTGGGGCGAGTGCTATGATGTGTTGCGTCAACTCGTACAACAAGGAGAAGCTTGATTTTACTACACGCCTTCTCCCTCACCCATGCGCGCAGTTGCTCGCAAACGAGGACAGGCTTTTTCTTAGTAGTACTTCTACAACAAGCTATCCGTCCCGCTCGCGGTGGACGGACATGCAGCAGTGGATTCGACACTGTAGAAGCAGTAGTAGTAACATCATTGTTCGTCTTCTCGAAGAGGCGAAGAGCCAAGCGCAAACCGAACGTTGCAGTTGCGAACATTGGAGCACGCATATAGCCAGGCTCTTGCATGAGACAAAATTGCTATGTGAGCCCACTATTGTACTAGTACGTACAACTACTTGCTAGTATAGCCCTGTAAACCAGAAAGGAGTATTTGCCCTTCTAGAGATTTCAACAAGTGATTAGACTACACCGAGACGGAGTACATATGGAGCAAAATGAGTGAATCTGGACCGTAAATAAATACGTACTAGTTCTATCATTTTCCTCTCCGAGGTGCACAATATTGAGTATACTGACTAGTCTCTTTTTGACACGCATTTACGTTTTTTTACACAGTACAGACGCAAGCGCTCATATACACGCGCATACACTCACCCCTATGAATGCACACACGCACGGCACTATCATCTTGAAATGTACGAAGTCACCATAGGCACCTCGTCGTCGACGGGTCCATAGGTGCTTGGATGCCAAGGAGGGAGAGGGTAGCGGTTCCCGAGACGTTGAATGGTCAATGATGCATCCTCAATTACATGCAGAGGGAATTAATTGGAGAAGCAGAATAGAGCCAGCACGATGTGAATGCAACATAGTTTGGACTCTCATATAATAAAGGCGCCCCACCACTCCAATCCATCTACTCCCAAGTCTCTGCGCAACACTGCTCACTCCAATCCAAGACCAAGTGACCAGAAGCCACGAGCACCTATGGAGGCGATGGACGCGAGCGGCAGTCAGCTGTGCCAAATCATCCAAGGCGCTGGCCTGCGGCCCCGCACCGCGCAGCGTTTCCAGACGGTGCTGGCGACCGCAGGCATCGTAGCCCTTGCCGACGCCGGCTTTGCCTCTCGCATGGACGACATGATGGTCAACTCCATCCGCAAGTTCACCACCGTCAAGAAGCGTGCGGACGACCTTGCCGTACTGCTCCAGCCCGCGCGCCGAGGCTCCTCATTGTCTGCCACCCTCATCGGCCTCCATGGCGACGAACTCTTTCAAGCCCTGGTGGCCCTGCAGGTGCCGGAGGTCGCGACGAAGAATGTGCACCTCGAGGCCGCGCTCGCCGCGCAGCGCCTCGCCATGCAAGAAACCGTCGACCTGCACATCCACGTCTACGAGGAAATCGTCTACATAGGCCACTACAAGGCAAGCGAGGACAGAAAGGCGTTGGCCTTCTTCCAGCGGCTGGAATCTTTGGACGCCATTGTTCAGAAGCACGTCGACCTGGCCACGAAAGCCGCTGCTACTTAGGCGCCGTTCGGTGGGCCGGCGCCCTGAGTCGAGGAGATGGACGTCGTCGATGGATGCATCTCTTCTTGCCTCCTGTAACCAGCACTGCATCGCCTCATGGCCTTAATGTTTTATTAGTATAGTACTCACTCCGTTCCCAGATATAAGTCTTTCTAAAGATTCCAGCAAGTGACTACTACATTGTAACGTCCCGAGACCGACGATCCAGAAGACTTCCTTATTTTCGTGATCGCCGTGTTTTTTTTGTGCTTGCTCTTTTATTTTTGCATTGCATCATGTCATCATGCCATCATGTCATTAATCTTTGCATAAAACTCAACCAAGTTAATTGCATGGATCTTCGATCTATTTAAATCGAGGGAAATGCACATGGTGATTTCTTTTTATAACATATTTCCTCCCAATATTATTAGGGAGTTATATTAAAATATTCCATTCGTTGGGGTTCACCATAACACACTTGCAAATATCCCAATGCCTTTGTTATCTTAATTCTTGGTCTCCAACCTCGCATTATATTTTTTCATCTTATTCCGGAGCTCCACCAAAAATCCGAACATTTTTGGACCTTCCCAACCCTCACTTCCTTCAAATCATTTGAATTAAATTCCAATGCATTTGAATTTATATCGTCCAATCAGGCCACTTCTATTTTTCCTGGATCAAGCGCATTTTTGTGAGTCCGGGAAAATTGTCTGCATGCGCAAATTCTTTCTCTAACCCTCTCTTTCTTTTCCTTTTTCTCTAATTCTTTTCTGCCACAGAAATAAGGGAGAGACCCCCCCAGCCGGCCACTTGGGTCTCCTGTTAGCCGCCGCCCGAAGGCCCATCCCCGCGGCCCACCTAAGCGAAACCCTAGCGCGATCTATTCCCCATCTGTCCCTCTACCGTCGCCTCCTGCCCGATCCCCTCTCCCCTCGTCCTCCTCCAAACCCCGACGCCCTCCTGGCCAGCCGTGCCCCTCCATGGCGCTGCCTTGCTGCTCCCTCCAGCGCCCGAGCCTCCTCCTCTGCTCCCTCAGCCATGATGCTCCGCCGCCCCTCGCCTGGACCCGTCAAGCCCCGCCACCGGCTTGTTGCTCTGCTCGACCCCGACCTCGCCGGCTTCGCGCGCCTGGTCGCATCCAGCCCCGTGGCCCGGGAGCTGGCCGTCGCGCCGTTCCCCGACCTCCACCATCCCTCTTCGAGCGTGAGCCCCGCAGTGCTCTGTCTCGTGCCGTGTCCTCCCTCTGCCTCCTCGCCATGGCCGCCGCGTCTCCCTCTGCAGGACCAGGCCGCACCGCACGTCCTTCTCGTCAAGCCCCGTTGCCCGAGCGCTCGAGGAGAGGAGCTCCTCGAGCACCTGCGCCCGCATCCGCTCGTTCCCTCCGTTTTGGTCGGAGTTCGTCGGAGCCCAAGCACCGGCCGCCTTGCACCCGCGAGCACCACCACCTCCAGCGCGCCGCCGTACCTCCGCCGCCCGGCGACCTTCTGCATCCACCTACAGCAGCTCTCCCTGTGACCTCCTCTTCATCACCGCCTCGTGCCGTCCCTGCCGACTCCGACCAGGGAGCCCCGCCGCTCGCCTGAGTGTGGCAGCCGCCTCCTGTTCGTGCTGCATCGTCTCGTTCGCAGGCACTTTCTTGCACAAGTGCTCCTGACTGAGACCCTCAAGTCATCTACCCGGAGCCCAAGTCCGAAGACTACCGTGGACGTGTGCCTCGTGTCACCTGGATCGTCAAGTACCGTCTCCGGGATTCACCAAGTACCACAACGTCGGTGTCCCTCCTAGTGTGATGTTGGAACATGCACAGCTGCCGTCGCCGAAGACTCGGGTAGCGAAAACGCCAAGTTCCTCTCCGCCGTGAACCACTACTTCCACAACATGTCGTGTACGACTACCGTCGCTCGGATTTGACAAGACAACGTGTACCACGGCACTGGCGACATGAACATCTACAAAATGTGTATGACTACACGATGTGATGCCAAGTACCACGACGACCGTGCACCACTACCGTCGCGAGAACGACTACTTCCATGATGACCCCGTGAACAACTACTTCCACTTCGAACGCGATCCACCCCGAAAATGCACGCTTCAAAGGTATAACCCCGAGACGATGACCCGTGGACGAGCGCTTGTGATGTGTTGTATGAGATGCCCGTGTTTGCACCATGTCCGAATTGGTCTTTGCACGTTCCTCGATTGCCATGCCGCCGTACCGTGGGATCCCGGAATCCGGGAGCACCCCACCATCTATTGCGTGTTCCACACATCCGCACAATTCTCTTTTGCGCCGGTATCTCCACGAGCTACCGGAACCGATATGTTGCCGTGGCACCATTTTCGGATTCGTTGCCGTGGCACCCCCTTTCTTCCACCACGGTAACAAATGCCTCGTATCATTTTATACCAACACTTTCAAAAATTGCATATACCTTGCATATGTCATCCGCATCATGATAACAACATTTAAAATGTCTAAAATTGATGTTTGCTTTAAAATTGCTAAATGACATATGGGGATTTTTTGGTATTGTCGTTTGTTATTTCCGGCCTCATTTAAACGTGCCTAGATAGGTTGTTCAATTATGCTTCACCCCTTGCCATGGTTAACAAAATTTAATATTGTTGGTTACTTAAACAAGAGCGAACTAAATAATTAAATGTGGTGTTTCGTCAATATGCAACTCGTTGCATATTGAGCTCCACTTAACTTGTAGTTTTGTTTGTGCACTTTGCCATGCCATGCATATTTAAACCGGACATGCATCATGCTTGATTGTGCATCATGCCATGTTTATGTGGTGGTTGTTTACTATGTTGTTTGTTTCTTTCCGGGTTGCTTCTCTCGTTAGCTTCGGTTTCATTCCGGAGTTGCGAGGATTCGTTCGACTACGTCCGTTTGTATTCTTCATGGACTCGTTCTTCTTCCTTGCGGGATTTCAGGCAAGATGACCATACCCTCGAAATCACTTCTATCTTTGCTTGCTAGTTGTTCGCTCTATTTCTATGCCACGCTACCTACCACTTGCTTTTCAAGCCTCCCAAATTGCCATGAACCTCTAACCTTTGTCACCCTTCCCAGCAAACCATTGTTTGGCTATGTTCCCGCTTTTGCTCAGCCCCCTCTTATAGCGTTGCTAGTAGCAGGTGAAGACGAAGATTGCTCCATGTTGGATTATGTTTATGTTGGGATATCACAATATCTCTTATTTAATTAATGCATCTATATACTTGGTAAAGGGTGGAAGGCTCGGCCTTATGCCTGCTGTTTTGTTCCAGTCTTGCCGCCCTAGTTTCCGTCATACCGGTGTTATGTTCCTTGATTTTGCGTTCCTTACGCGGTTGGGTGATTTATGGGACCCCCTTGACAGTTCACTTTGAATAAGACTCCTCCAGCAAGGCCCAACCTTGGTTTTACCATTTGCTACCACCTATCCCCTTTTCCCTTGGGTTCTGCAGACTCAAGGGTCATCTTTATTTTAGACCCCCCCGGGCCAGTGCTCCTTCGAGTGTTGGTCCGAACCGAGCAGCCTGCGGGGCCACCTCGGGGAAACTCGAGGTCTGGTTTTACTGGTAGCTTGACTTATCCGGTGTGCCCTGAGAATGAGATATGTGCAGCTCCTATCAGGATTTGTCGGCACATTCGGGCGGCTTTGCTGGTCTTGTTATACCATTGTCGAAATGTCTTGTAACCGGGATTCCGAGACTGATCGGGTCGTCCTGGGAGAAGGAATATCCTTCGTTGACCGTCAGAGCTTATAATGGGCTAAGTTGGGACACCCCTGCAGGGTATTAACTTTCGAGAGCCGTGCCCGCGGTTATGTGGCAGATGGGAATTTGTTAATATCCGGTTGTAGAGAACTTGACACTTGACCTTAATTAAAACGCACCAACCGTGTGTGTAGCCATGATGGTCTCTTCTCGGCGGAGTCCGGGAAGTGAACGCGGTTTCTGGGTTTATGTTTTGACGTAAGTAGGAGTTCAGGATCACTTCTTGATCATTGCTAGCTTCACGACCGTTCCGTTGCTTCTCTTCTCGCTCTTATTTGCGTATGTTAGCCACCATATATGCTTAGTCGCTGCTGCAACCTCACCACCTTACCCTTGCCTACCCTTAAGCTTAAATAGTCTTGATCTCGCGGGTGTGAGATTTCTGAGTCCTCGTGACTCACAGATACTTCCAAAACAGTTGCAGGTGCCGATGATACCAGTGCAGGTGACGTAACTGAGCTCAAGTGGGAGCTCGATGAAGATCTTGTTCGTTGTGTTGTTTCTCTTCATGTTGATCAGTAGTGGAGCCCAGTTGGGACGATCAGGGATCTAGCAGTTGGGTTGTCTTCTTTTCTTTTGGTTCCGTAGTCGGACCTATGTGTGTACTTTGTATGATGTATGTTATATTTATGTATTGTGTGAAGTGGCGATTGTAAGCCAACTCTTTATCTCATTCTTGTTCATTACATGGGATTGTGTGAAGATGACCCTTCTTGCGACAAAACCACAATGCGGTTATGCCTCTAAGTCGTGCCTCGACACGTGGGAGATATAGCCGCATCGTGGGCGTTACATACATACGGAGCAAAATGAGTGAATCTACACTCTAAACTATGTCTACATACATCTGTATGTTGTTTTCCATTTGAAATAGTAACTAAAAGGGCTTATATTTATGAACGGAGGGAGTATATGGCATTTTTATTCCAGTCGTAACATTTTCACTATGAGGTGGGGCCGCGGTTGAGCAAACCCACCCCGCCCACCGGGCGTCGGCCGAGTTTAGAATTAGAAGAGAGAAACGAGGGAGGAGAGCTAGCTGTAGCACGGACGCTGTTGTCAGATGGGACACGTGTTTATAGAATGGGAGTACTGAGCACTCGTGCCTCTTTTTTTTATAGGGAAAAATTAGTCGTATGTCTAGTACCACTAGTTGGGTGCGTGCGACCTATAGCTGTCCTCACTTTACGTCTCCTTTTCGAACCGCGGCTACGCTTCACAGTACATATTATTTCACGCATTTATCCTCCTATATGTAGTCCTAGGCTATTTCCACGTGCTCCCATTCGCCGACATGTGGGACATAGAGCATCTGGGTTGTAGTGCATGCACGACTCGGAGCATATGCCGGGGTACTTTACATTTCAGACCTCATGAATTACATGCAAACCCCCCGCAGAAGTATAAATAAATGAATGAATTACTACATGAAACCGGATTATTTTCATGGAAACCGGAGCACGTTCATTAAATTTTGGCATAATACGTTTATAAAAAATTACCGGACCGAAACCAGTCTAAGGGCCTCTTTGATTTTACCCGCAAAAAAAGGGCCTCTTTGATTCGCAGGATACTGAAAACACAGGAATGGGGAAAGTATGATGGCGATGAACCGAGACGAGGAGAACTCTAACTCAGTTAGAGGTTAGAGTTAGATTCTAACCCTGAACAAACTCTAAACCAAAGAGGTGTATGGATGGCAGGGTTAGATTGACAATAAATGCTCTATCTCAATCATTTGACTACTTTGGACCCTATTTCCTGCCGGATTTGGAGGGTGCTTGGATACGTTTTAGTTCCATGACTAAAAGTAGTGGGACTAAAACTTGCTAGCCTCACCCATGCTTGGATCCAAATACTAAAGAGACTAAAATCAAGTTAATGAGCATTTATTATCCTCCAAACCCTCCAATCTAGAACTCGCCTGTGTTAAAGGAGAGGAGTTAAATCAGGAGAGAGAGGACTAGTCCACATTTTAGTAGGGGTACCCTTGACTAAAATTTTTTAGTCTCAAGACTAGTTTTAGCCCCTCTTTAGTCAGGGGTGCTTGGAACTTTAGCCTCTTAAAGAGACTATTTTTAGTCAGACTAAAATAAGTCCCTTGGATCCAAGCACCCTCTTGGTGTGGCCGACTGTTCTGTGGCCTCCTCCCGCTCACAATTGACATAAACGAACCATCCATACAAATCAAGCATGCAAAACATGATAATTTTTACTTTGTCCATACAAATGAGATATCCCACTTAAACATACAGGTCGTCAATCAAGCTTCACAAAATAAAAAAACACTTCATGAAACAAAGAATGAGCTAACTCATCACGGAAGTCATTCACGATAGGGAGGGAGCCCGGAGCCCCTCACGCATCGAGGGAGGAGCTCGCCATCGTCGCTCTGGAGGAAGGCTCTGTAGAGCCCAAGCCCCGGGAACCCCTCCGACGCCGGCCCTTGCGAGTTGAGGTCGACACCGGCATGGGTAGCCGGGCCGCTTGCCACCGACTGGGAACTAAATCTTTGGGCCTCTAGAAATAATGCAAGCCTGTAACTAAAATACCTAGAAAGGTGAACTGAATCTTTGGGCCTCTAGAAATAATGCAAGCCTGAAACTGAAATACCTAGAAAGGTGAACTGAATCTTTGGGCCCCTAGATATAATGCAAGCCTGAAAGTGAAATACCTAGAAAGGTGAACTGTATCTTTGGGCCTCTAGAAATAATGCAAGCCTGAAACTGAAATACCTAGAAAGGTGAACTGAATCTTTGGGCCTCTAGAAATAATGCAAGCCTGAAATTGAAATACCTAGAAAGGTGAACTGAATCTTTGGGCCTCTAGAAAGATTTATTACCTCCTCAAGAAGCATCAAACAATTCCATGCGTGCACCACAAATCTCTACCAAGTTTGATCAGGATCTACTTTTCCAAATCAAAATTAGCGCTAGAGCAAGCAAGATCAATGATATGGCCGTGAGACAGAGAAGGAACGAACAAACTCACCCCTCTTGCGACCTCCCTGGTAGATGCGTCGCCGCCGCGCACGACAGAGGGAGAAAAATGACTGGTGAAGGGGGAGCGGGGCGACCTTCGAAGGCCGGAGGGAGAGGGCGGCCGGAGTAGGGCGGCGGAGGCCGGAAGCAGAGGGCGGCCGGAGGAGAGAGAGGGTGAGCGGCCCTATGGGGAACAGAGAGGAGTCGTGCGAGAGGGGGGAGCGATCTGGTGCGGGCAGGGGAGTTTTTTTAGTTCTCTTTTAGTGGGCCTGAGGATAACTAACCCAATTAGAACCTCTCCACCGGGCTAGTTTTTTTAGCTGGGTTAGAGCAAACTAGCTCAAACTAACCCCTCTTGTTTCGATAATTTGAGGCTATTTCAACCCAAACTAGCTCTAACTCAGGGATCCAAACAAAGAGGAGTGTTACTGTACATGCTACAGTGTGGACCGTAGCACATTGTTTTTTATGGCCATATCACCACATTGTTTTCTACTGCTGGTTCACTGGGCTACCGTGGTTCGCACTGCTGGTTCACTGGGCTGTCGTGGTTCGCACTCCTCTGACCTGAGTAGTAATCTAGTATAGTACTAGTATATACCGCATCATTCTTTGCTCCTTCTTACTACTCCGACATGTGGGAGAGCCAGCATCCAGGTCGACGTGTCATGCACCAGATTAAAGCGCGAAACGGAAGGGGGGCATCACCCCGGTCAGAGCGCCAATAATTCATGACTATAGTGAGTGGTCATATCACAAGTCTTTCCAGCAGAACGCGCCGTCAAATCGCACAGCCCCACTCGCTCACCCTCCTCGCCTCTCTGTCAAACCGCCTACCCAAAAACTGTCGCGCGTACTGCCCGGGAAAAGCCCCGCCCTCAACTTTTAACTACGCGAAAGTAGTTCGAGCATGTTCGTTCTATATAAATACAGTACTTACTGTATGTTTATTCACCCGTGGGGTTGTTCAATGAATGGAGGGGCGGGGAGCACAAGTGAACAATACTGTAGTACTACTAGTAGTAAGTAGGAGTCGTACAGTAGTCACCTTAAATAGAGAGTTTCTTTTCTTTAATGCCACGTACACAAATTGAAATGCTTGTTGTGGAGAGAAAAAAGATAATCACTCCACTATATATGGACGCAGGGGCCTGAGCGCTTGCTTTACTAGGGTTGCTCTCTTCATTCTCTCATCCTCTCCAGATATAAACAAGACAGCGGTAGCGACATTTTCTCTCTGCTCACCACTGGTCACAGATCCGGCCGGATCCCTTCGGCCGGTGTGTGTAGAGGACTAAAAGGTGCATCGTTCACGCGGTCATCGCCGCTGAGGGAGGAAACCCACAGCTTCCGGAGGGGCCAGATCCTCTGCCCGTGCCGTTCTCTCCGACACAGCGCCGGCTCGGGAGGTCCTCCGACCCTTCTTCCTCCCTGTCGTATTGTCCGTAGATCCGACCTGCCGCCGCCAACATCCCGGCGACCCTCAGGTATAAGTTCTTCGAAAGCGGCCTTGGTCTATTGCCGCAGCTCCCCACGTGTCTGCATGTGCATCTTTTTCTACTCCCATCAGCTCTTCCAAAGCCACCTAAATTTTAATATTATTAGAGGTAAAGCTACTTCATGCATTCGAATCTAGGGCTTTGTTCAAACAATGAAGAAAGGGGGGAAAGTTGTAGCATGAATCTAGGACTTGATTCAAAGAGGAAATAATATGGTGAAAGTAGTAGAGACCGGATACCCAACCGGTCTCTTGGTTGAAAAGGGAAATAATGGGAAAACGCAATACAAACTGGATAAGGAACAGATCTATTATTGGTTGAAAAAAGGATAGAAAGTGGCGGCTGGTGGACAAGTCAACAGAGTATGTCCAGGATTAGATTTGCTGCCATCACATAGTAAAAGGTCTCCAGGATTAGATTTGCTGCCCTCACATAGTAAAAGGTCTCAGGATTAGATTTGCTGCCCTCACATAGTAAAAGGTCTCAGGATTAGATTTGCTGCCCTCACATAGTAAAAGGTCTCCAGGATTAGATTTGCTGCCCTCGCATAGTAAAAGGTCTCCAGGATTAGATTTGCTGCCCTCACATAGTAAAAGGTCTCCAGGATTATGCTGCCCTCACATAGTACAAGGTCTCCAGGATAAGGTTTGCTGCCCTCACATAGCATGAACAAACTCTGCATCACCACTTTATGCCTCCTTGTAGGTACATTGTGCTGATGCGTCCACTGTCGCATGTCCTTATACCAACCTTTTGCTGTTGTTAATGTAAGGGCGCATGTAAAATAAAGCGATCACACTGTTACCTTAGGGACATGTCTAACCAGTGTTATTGTTAATCTAATGCCTCCAATGATAAGATGCAATTAAACTGTGTTACAAATGGCACTCCTGCTGTTTTCCCCAGTATGATAAGTAAGTTGCTCCTTTACGCTGCTGAGTGTCCTGGTCTCCCACGGTCCCATGCCCTTAAACCAACTCTTTAGCTGCTGTTGATTTACTGTGTCTGGTAAACAAGCAATGCCACCATTAAAGTAATCCCATATTTGAGGAATCTCATTGTTGATCGTAATGCTTCTGGTAACATGAAGCATTGCTGACGTTTTAAAATTTCTACTTTCCTTGCGTGATTGCCATGAACATAATTAAGATGCTTCTTTTCATTTTGTATATGTTTCGTATATTCTTATTGACCAGCAACTGTTTACTTTCTATCTTTTTGTGCAGATAGGGATATCCATTTCACCTTGTTGCTATTGTGACCTTTTGGTGAACTGCATAAAACACTTTTTTGGAATGAGTGTCTTGTGCAGTTCAACTAAAATGTTACATGGGCAACATCTCTCAATTTTGGTGGAACTGCACAAAATGGTGATTGGAGTTTCCAAAATCTCCGTCAAATTCTGCTGGTAATCTCGTGCAACATTTTATTAGCCTTTGCAAGATGAGCCGTCGCTGAATGATGCAATCTTTGTTCATTTCAAGCGAACTGCATAAAAAGTGGCATGAATTGAATCATCGAGTGGAGCTTCAGGTTGACTTCCACTAGTGCCACTATTATAGTAATCATGCTCTTTATTATCTGCGCTGTGTAAACAGGAATACTCAACTACAAATGTTGTGACGGTCAAGAGCATTCGCCAAGTTCTTCGATTGTATGACATGGCTAGCCAAGATGGATTTAATCCCGATATTCACTTTATCAAAAGGCTCTAATGGGTTGGTTCTGAATCTTGCAAGCTGGGAATCAGTGAGATGTGTAGGCATCTTTGTTGTACTTATTATTTGAATCTTATTTGTTGGTTCTGAATCTTGCAAGCTGGGAATCAATGAAATGTGTAGGCATCTTTGTTGTACTTATTATTTGGATCTTATTTGTTGGTTCTGAATCTTGCAAGCTGGGAATCAATGAGATGTGTAGGCATCTTTGTTGTACTTATTATTTGGACCTTATTTGTTGGTTCTGAATCTTGCAAGCTGAGAAACACGGCATGATGATGCAGAGGACAACAACCATAACAAACAGTTCAAACTTGGTAGTATTATCTTTGTGAAAGTGCGACAAATGTGCTGATCGTGAGCGTCCTGAGAATAATAATTCTAATTGTTGTGCATGTTGATCCTGTGGCACTGATAGAACGAGCGAATGCATTGCTTGTTTTAAGTATAAATTTCTATTAAAGCTAATTAAATTTAAGTAAAGTGACCGCTAACTCCTGTTATTACCGTACCAATACAGAGCCGCTTGTGAACCGACGTGTGGCCGAGGGTGCATCTTCTGCCAGGCATGCAGCGGACGAGGGAGGGGTAGTAACTGTTGTCGCCTATACACACTCAGCTTACTGTTGAATCCAGTTCCCCAAGAGCTGAAAAATGAACTACTGCCGCCGCCTACACACTCGTTCACTCGAAGAGACTCCAATGGCGATCCGACGAGTGAGCCTGCTGGATATGGACTTCAACAATGAGTTCCCCTTTGAGTTCGTCGTTCAGTCCTATGGCTGCACCAAGATGAATGTGATGTACACCAACGATACGCACTCGGTGAAGCTCTGCCTCGCCTTAGTCCTATGGTTGCACCAGGTTCTCGAGCATTCGCCCATTTCATCGGCAGCGCCGACTGCACCTTCGCTACAGTGGAGAGAAGGAAGAACGCGACGATTCGGCCATCTGATGCAACAAGCTTGTTGACATCCAGAAGCAATACAAGATCATCAGCAACGGGTAGGAGATGGACTCCGTGGTTGACCTCGTTGAGACCATCATCGACCCCTGATACGCCAACATGAAAGAAGACGACCAGAACATGTGGGAGGTACCTCTGAATCTAGCCTACATAACCTACACGGCCAAGGACGCATACGCATGCTACGACATGTACAGGCAGATCTTGGACATGAGGGCGTGTATGTTTCCCGTAACCGACGTGTACACGGACAGCCGTAGCGTCATGATCAAGCGTGCTAGGAAGGTCTAGATGTTGTACTTTATCGGTTTATAAGCACCTTTATCATCTGAGTGTTTCACGCATTAGCCTATGTGTCGTAATTATCTGTTTTGTCCGAAATATTTCTTTTAAGAACCAATTAACCTGATTGCTTTTTTTAGTGGCTATTTGCTTATGTATGTAAACTAGTTCACTTGTCTGTAAAAAAAATAGTTCACTCCGCTGCCGTGCTTTGAATCTCCTTCCTCCCAACATATTCCCCTCCTCAGGTGGACCCAGCAGGTCTCTGAATTTTCTCCCACTTTCTTTTTCGATGTAAACTGAGTTTTCTCCCAGTACATTCCCCTAGAACCAACTCAACTGTCCCACGTCTAGCCTAAAAAATAATAATACCCCACGTACTATTAACTCATCAAATTAAAATGATATTTTATTTCGTAAGTTGAAACTTCTTACAAAATAATAATAATATTTGTTTATATATAACTTGGAAAGTTAACTCCTAGTGATTGCGTACATAAGCTTGCAATGATTTTACTGACGTGCAATCATGTGTTTATGTTTTTATAACATTTCTCCGTCTAGCCCAACATGGTATTTTCACCCAGCCCAGCAAGTCCGCGGATTTCGAGAAAAATGCAAATGGGATTTAAACCGGCTGCATAGATGCTACATCATTGTTTCACCCAGCCCACCAAATGGACTAAAAAATAAATGGACTGGCTGACATGTGGGCCAGTAGGTCGAAGCCTAAGAAGGCATTGGATTTACATCCAACGGCCGGCATTCTTCTTCAATCTCTCATCTTCTTCCCCCAGCGCTGCCGGAAACGCCTGCTCCAGCCTTCGGCGTCTAGCGGCGTTGTTTTGCGCTCCTCAGCAAAACGCTACCCCGCTGACGGCCAGGCCATCCCTCCACTCTGCACCTCCTGTTATTCTCTGCCGAGTGTAGGCCCACCCCGCACCCGAACCAGTCAAGTTTCCCAATCCTCTCCGTCTGCGACTCCACTGCCGCGTCTTCCCCATCTCCGGGTCATTCCAGTCTGGGGCCTCGCCGTCATCCACCGCCTCGGTGCGCTCGGCGCGGCGTGGTCAACATACGAGAGTGATCGGAAGAGGACTGTACGTGGAGAGCCTGACGGCTGGGACCCATGAGGTCCATGGTCGCACGTAAGGAAAGTTCCTCCTTATTACGCACTGTACATGCACTGTACGTGGGAAGGGCTTCTGTATTTCGCGAAAAAAACGTTCCCCCCACTGACAGGTCGGACCCACCAGCTATATCTTCACACGCAAGGAAGTGCCTCCTTATTACGCACCAAAAAATGAATACCCCCTGCTAGCTGGGACCCACCATAGTGGGTGGCTGACTTGTGGGCCTACTAAGTTGACGAGGACGGAGGGCTTTGTCAACTTAGTCAATATGAACGATTCTAGCTCCAGTGACCGTACGATGTCCATCCAACGGCCATAGTGCTTCTTCAACCTCTGGTCCTCTTGCTCCAGCCGCCCAAAGCAGCGCCGGTCGTGCTGCGTGCTCCTGCCTCTCGTGGTCGGCTGTGATGCTGCGGAGGCCTCACCACCCCCTACTACTCCCACCGCTGGCCCAGGGTATCCCTCTACTCACCCACACCCCCTGTTATTCTGCGGCGACGGCAGCCTCACGCCGCAGCCGAACCAGTGAACCCTCGTACTCCTCTCTGCGTGGGCATCCACTGCCGCGTCTTGCCCGGCTCCGCGTCGTCCCCTTCCTAGGCCTCGCCGTCGTCCACCGCCTTGGTGCTCTCGACGCGGCGTGGTCAATGTGGTCAACGACCGACTTCCATCGGGAGAGTACTATACGTGGAGAGGCTGACAGCTGGGTCGACGGCCACAGCCCAGTTTTTCGTGATTTGCCAAGTAAGTCGCTTTGTCAGGCCTGTTGGGCTGCAAATCTTTCAAGACAAGGAGAGCTTCATTCGGCTGGCCGAGAAAATGGCCTATCAGTAATGAGAAATGGGATGTACATTTTTAAAACACATCAAACCGGCAATTAGTTTCAAATATCTTTTTTTTCATTTTGAGATTTAAAATTACATTAATTTTTATGTGTGGAGAATTTGTTGGATTTTATATTGATATACATTTATTTTTAAAATCAGTTTGAATGTGAGTCGAAATTTCGGGATTAAAAACAGTTCGGACCGCATCGAAATATGCAAAATTTCCTATAATTTTTTAACCGTGGCCACAATATGGGCTGTAATGCTAACAAAAAGAATATGGGCTCCAAAAAAGCCTTAAGAATTAGCAAATGGGCTGTAAATTATTAGAAATAATGGCAGATGGGTTGTATGCTGTTTTCCACAGATTTGAGGCTTTCCTAAAAAAAAGGTTGACGCACAAGCAGTGACTGTTGGATGTCCATCGAACGGCCGTCGTGCTTTTTCAATCTCTGCTCTTCCTGCTCCAGCCGCTCAAACAAGCGCCGGCGGGACTGCCTGCTCCCTCCTCCCCGCGGCCAGCTGTGCTGCCGCGCAGGCCTCACCGCCCCACCGTACTCCCATCGCTGGCCTAGCCATCCCTCTACTCACCCACACCTGCTGTTATTCTCCGGCGACGGCAGACAAACCAGTAAACCCTCGTACAGTCGTACTCCCCTCCGCGTGGGAAACAACTGCCGAATCTTCCCTGCCTCCGTGTCGTTCCCTTCCTAGGCCTCGCCGTCGTCCACCGCCCTCGTGTTCTCGGCGCGGCCTGGTCAACGTGGTCAACGACAGACATGCATCTGAAGTGGACTGTACGTGGAGAGGCCGACAGCTGGGTCCACGGCCGCACGCAAGGAAATGCCTCCTTATTACGCGCAAAATAATGATTCCTCCACCTGACATCAGGGACCCACCGAAAGGGCCTCTGTATTTCGTGAAAAAAACGTTACCACGGCTGATAGCTCGGACCCACCAGCTATATCTTCGCACGCAAGGAAGTGCCTCCTTATTACGCACAAAAAAATGAATACTCCCCCTTTTAGCTGGGACCCAGTATAGTGGCAGGCTGACTTGTGGGCCTACTAAGTTGACGGAGACGGAGGGCTTTGTCAACTTAGTCAATATGCACGATTCTAGCTCCAGTGACCGTACGATGTCCATCCAGCGGCCGTAGTGCTTCTTCAACCTCTGGTCTTCTTGCTCTAGCCGCCCAAACAAGCGCCGGTCGTGCCTCGTGTTCCTGCCTCCCGTGGCCGGCTGCGATGCGGCAGAGGCCTCACCGCCCCCTACTACTCCAACCGCTGGCCAGGCCATCCCTCTACTCACCCACACCCCCTGTTATTCTGCGGCGACGGCAGCCTCACACCGCAGCGAACCAGTGAACCCTTGTACTCCTCTACGCATGGGCATCCACTGCCGCGTCTTCCCCGGCTCCATGTCCTCCCCTTCCTAGGCCTCGCCGTCGTCCACCGCCCTGGTGCTCTCGGCGCGGCGTGGTCAACGTGGTCAAGGAACGGCTTCCATCGGACGTGGACTGTACGTGGAGAGGCTGACAGCTGGGTCCACGGCCGCAGCAAGGAAGTGCCTCCTTATTACGTGCAAAATAATTATTCTTCCACCTGACAGCTGGGACCCATCGGACGGGCCGCCGTATTTCGCGAAAAAAACGTTTGCCCCTGACTGCTGGGACCCACCAGCTACATCTTCGCACGCAAGGAAGTGCGTCCGGGCAAAAAAAAATGTTTCGCCCCCTGACTGCTGGGACCCACCAGCTACATCTTCGCAGGCAAGGAAGTGCCTGATAGTCGGGACCCACCTGGTCGAAGGGTACATAGCGTTGTCATTCTGGTCGCGAACGTGTACGTACATATATACTGGTGGATGTAGAGGCGCGCACGTGTCGTAGTAGAGGCGCGTATATGTCGTAGTACAGGCGTGCACGTAGCATGTACACGTACGTACAGCGGCCAGGGTGCAAGAAAGAAAATACGGCCACGTATGTGTACATACGGGCGGGGTCTCGAACGCCTACTCGCGCATATGTACGGCAAAGGCTCGTGTACATGGCTGGGTCGGAACAGAGAAACAGCGTCGTCGTCATGTTCATCGGGAGGCAACGGAATGCGTCGTGTTCATGGGGAGGCAACGGAATGCGTCGTGTTCATCGGGAGGCAACGGAACGCGTGGGAGCCGACCGGCTGGGTCGGAACGGAATGCGTCGTCGTGTTCATCGGGAGGGCTTGGACAGAACAGCCGATGGAAATGAGGCCTAGCGTACCGCGGAACGGAGGAAACGGCCTTGTGTTTGACCGGCCACGTTTGAAACGGGATCCTGTTCATCGGGAGGGGTCTGGCGTACCGCAAAACGGAGGAAACGGACCTCCTACGGTCGAAACGGGGGTCATGTTGATCGGGAGGGGTGTGGCGTAGCGCAGAACGAAGGAAACGGACTTGTGTTGGAGCGCTACGGTCGAAACGGTGGTCCTGTTCATCGGGAGGGATGTGGCGTACCGCAAAACGGGACTCCACGGGATACTGTTCATCTCCACCGTCGACCCCCTCCAGCCTCCACGGGCTACTGTTCATCCACCGTCGACCTCCTCCAACCTCCACCTGCGACTGTTCATCCACGGGCTCCTATTCATCCAGCCTCCACCACGCGCTACTCCACCGGCTACTGTTCAACCAGCCCTCTCCACGGGCTCCTGTTCAACCACCCCTCCACGGGCTACTGTTCATCCAGCCCTCCACCGTCTACTGTTCATTCTGCCCTCCACGGGGTGGTCCTGTTCATCCTGCCCTCCACGGGGTCCTGTTCATCCAGCCCAACCGGCTCGATCGATCGGGGTCCTGTTCATCCAGGGGCAACACAACGGGGTCCTGTTCATCCACCCCCACCGGGAACTGTTCATCCAAACCTCCCCCCCCCCCCAGCAACGCTCACTGTTCATCCAGAGGCAGCATCGATCGGCTTCAGTTAGCAGCAGTAGCGAAGGAATCGCTCGATCGGGTTCAGTTAACAGCCATCGATCGATCGCTCGGGTTCAGTAATGCGTAGCCTGCAGTGCAATCGCTCGGGTTCAGTTAGAGCCCAATGCCTCGCTCGGGTTCAGTTAGAGCCAACGCCTCGCACACACGCGCGTACGTGTACGAGAGAAATGTGCATCGCTCGGCCCCTGACCTCCCACCGTAACCGGGAACTCCCCGAAATTTTCCTCGCCCTCGCTTCTACCACGGTTTTTTCCGACATGGACGGCCCAAAGAATGTCATGCAGCTGCATCTCCGGCCCGCCCAGGACGAAAAGCCCATTTTCTGTCATGATTTTTTGTCATAGAAGTAGGAGCCCACCACATCTATGATGATACCGGGTTTTGTCACAATTATCGTCATAGAAGTGTCATATGTATGACAGAAAAAAAATTCGTTCGGCTCAAAATGTCACGGATGTGTCTTTTTTTTGTAGTGGTCTGAGCAACGCGGGTGGCGAGGGCAGCCCGGCGCTCGGCGCAGGCGCGGCGTGCGTCCGCCATAGAGATAATGAAGCGACGCAACGCGGAGCGGCGGAAGGGAAGCTTCGGCGCACCCCTACCTGGCGCGCCAAATGTCGGATCACGGGTTCCGGCAAAACCCTTAAGGTTCGAACTCTGGGGGGCGCGCGAAGTTCTTTCCCTCCTACTGATCCACGCCCTAGCTTGCTAAGATCTCGCTCAACGAACTCACAACACAAGAGACACAAGATTTATACTGGTTTGGGCCACCGTTGCGGTGTAATACCCTACTCCAGTGTGGGTGTGGTGGATTGTCTCTTGGGCTGATGATGAACAGTACAAGAGGAAGAACAGCCTCCTGAGGTTGAGGTGTTCTTGTGCTTGGTGCGTAGCTAAGGATCAGATGAGATGCCTCTGAATGAGTTATCCCCTGCGGTGGTGGCTAGCTCTACTTATATAGGCCCTGGTCCTCTTCCCAAATATTGAGCAGGAAGGGAGCCAACAACAGCCAATTTGAAAGGGGACAACTAGTACAGCTTATCTTGACAAAAGCGGTCTTCGCCTACAAAAGGCTCTGGTGGTGATGCCGCCTTGGGCTCCCTGGTGACCTCTATCTTGTCGTCCTACTGGTCTTGGTCTCGTTGCACCGATATGAAAACCTTTGCTTGACACCTCGGTACTCTACGCCTGCGCCTGCTTCCTTAGCACCAAAGGGGAAACAAGGACACTGCGCACGCTGGCGCCCGCCTGGTCTCGATCGTCATGGCTCACGTCACAAGAACCTCGCGAGGTTTGCCTTGCCTTGATCTCTCCGCCCCTCGCGAGCCAACCTGGTGAGGCCGCTCCTGAGGAGGTCTTGTGTCGTCCGCCTCGCGAGGCTTGGCCCCTCGCGAGGGTCTTGGATGCCTTGTTGATGAAGATGGGCTATACAGGCCTGCTAGCACAGCCACGCCGTGGGCCGCAGGCAGGCAAGTCTGGGGACCCCCGTTCCCAGAACCCCGACAGGAGATGAGCATGATTCTAGGGCTGAGAAGTCAACCTTTGAAGTGGTCAAAATCAAGAGCCCGTATCACGCCCTGTTTGGACGGCCGGCTTATGCCAAATTCATGGCACGGTTGTGTTATGTTTATCTGCAGCTCAAGATGCCGGGTCATAAGTGCACCATCACGCAAGATGTAGGAAGATAGCCTTGGAATGTGAGGAAGGTGATGCTGCTTACGCTAAATCTGTGTGTGCAACAGAGGAGTTGAAATTCTATAAGGACAATGTTGACCCGGCGGACATGACGTCTTTGAAGAAGCCAACCACAGAACATGAGCCGGTGCTAAAGTTTAAATCGGCTGATGAAACCAAGCTTGTTGATTTTGTCCCGGGCGACTCATCCAAGCAGTTCAGTATCAACGTTAATCTGGATCCCAAATAGGAAAGCGCGCTCATCGAGTGCAGCCGTGAGAACTGGGACATCTTTGCATGGAACCCTTCTGACATGCCGGGTGTACCAAGAGAACTCGCTGAGCACACTCTCAATATTGATCCAAAGTTTAAGCCGGTCAAGCAATTTCTTCGGCGGTTTAATGAAGAGAGGCGTAAGGCCATTGGTGAGGAAGTGACCCGGCTCTTGGCGGTCGGGTTCATTATTGAAGTTTTCCATCCAGAGTGGTTGGCTAACCCGGTGCTCATGCTTAAAAAGAACGGCACCTGGCATATGTGTGTGGATTACACGGACTTAAACAAGGCTTGCCGGCTGATCCTTTCGCTCTCCCTCGTATTGATCAAATCATTGATGCTACGGCGGGTTGCGAGTGTTTGAGCTTTTTGGATGCTTATTCTGGTTATCATCAGATCAAGATGGCAGTTAAGGACCAGGAGAAGACAACTTTTGTTATTCCGTTTTGAGCCTTCTGCTATGTGTCTATGCCTTTTGGGCTTAAGAGTGCCCAGGCGACTTATCAGCGATGTGTGCAGAACTGTCTACACGGTCAGATTGGGCGCAATGTTCATGCTTAGGTGGACGACATTGTGGTGAAGTCTAAAGAGAAGGAAACCTTGATAGATGATCTGAAAGAAACCTTTGATAACCTCCGGGTCTACAAGATGATGCTCAACCCGGCTAAGTGTGTTTTTGGAGTGCCAGCGGGCAAGCTTTTGGGGTTTCTGGTTTCCAACAGAGGCATCGAGGCTAACCCGGAGAAGATCAAGGCAATCACTTCTTTGGCTAAGCCGTCATGTATCAATGATGTCCAGCGTTTGGCGGGTCGTATTGCTGCTTTAAGCCGGTTCATAAGCCAGTTAGTTGAGAAGGCCATACTGCTGTATCAGATGATGAAAAAGACAGACGACTTTGTCTGGAGTGATGCTGCTAATGCTACCTTTGATGATTTGAAGAGACAACTCGCTGAGCCGCCAGTTCTTGCTGCTCCTATTGATAAGGAGCTATTATTGTTATACGTGGCTGCTGACACACGTGCCATCAGTGTGGCCATTGTTGTAGAGCGCAAGGAGGCGGGCAAGGAATATCTGGTTCAACGGCCGGTTTACTACGTCAGTGAGGTACTTATTGATTCCAAGCAAAGATGTCCACATTGGCAGAAGCTCGTCTATGGGGTATTCATGGCAAGCCGGAAGCTTAAGCAATACTTCCAGGGTCATCCCATCACTGTGGTTAGTTCTGCTCCTTTACGAGATATCATTCAAAATAGAGAAGCCACAGGACCGGTCGCCAAGTGGGCCATTGAACTTGGGCCTCATGGTTTGAAATATGTGCCACGCACCGCTATCAAGTCTCAAGCATTGGTGGATTTCATCAATGATTGGACAAAGCTGGAGATGCCTGAAGAGAAGCCGGACAACACATATTGGACTATTCACTTTGATGGGTCCAGGCAATTGGAGGACTCGAGGGCTGGAGTTGTTTTAGCTTCCCCTCGAGGTGACAAATTTTGTTATGTGCTACGGTTGATGTTTCCCTGTACTAACAATGCAGCTGAGTATGAGGCCTTGCTCCATGGTCTTCGGATGGCTAAGGAGATGAACTTAAACCGGGTAAGGTGCTTTAGCGACTCAGATTTGGTGGCTCAACAAGTATCAGGCAAGTGGGATTCCAAGGATCCTCTCATGGTGGCTTATCGCCGTGAAGTTGATGCCATTGCTGGACATTTCAAGAGCTACCAAGGGGAACACATTGATCGCAGAAAGAATGAGGCGGCTGATGCTTTAAGCCGGCTGGGGTCTCAGTGTAAGCCAGTGCCACCTAACACTTTCTTAGATGTTCTGCATAACCCTTCTGTCAAGTTACCTACAGAGGAAGACTTGGCTGTTCCAGACTCGGAGGCTCAATTGGTGGCGGCTCTTCACGTCATTCCAGATTGGACAGTGCCATATTTGGCATATATGACCGGGGGCGAGTTGCCTAAGGATGAAACCTTGGCTAGACAGATAACCCGGCAGTCTAAGTCAATGACAATTGCCAATGGTGAGTTGCACCATCGCAGTGTCACTGGGGCATTTCAACGATGTGTCTCTCCTGAGGAAGGACAAGAAATTCTTCGTGAGATCCATGAAGGAGATTGCCGCCATCACGACGGGTCAAAGTCTCTTGTGGCCAAAGCTTTCCGTCATGGTTTTTATTGGCTGACGGCTCACGCTGATGCGGAGAATCTAGTCAGCAAATGTGATGGTTGTCAAAAGTTCTCATGACGGGCTCACGTGCTGGCTCAAGAATTGCAGATGATTCCAATTACTTGGCTGTTTGCAGTCTGGGGGCTTGACATGGTTGGGCCGTTCAAAAGGTCCAAAGATAAAAAGACACACCTTCTGGTGGCGGTTGATAAATTCACAAAGTGGGTTGAGGCAGAGCCGGTTAGTAAGTGTGACGCAGCCACGGCGGTTCAATTCATGAAAAGGGTGATCTTTCGTTTTGGCTTTCCACACAGCATCATAACTGATAATGGTACTAATCTGTCCAAAGGCGCTATGGAGGAGTTCTGTCAATGTGAGCATATCCGGCTTGATGTTTCATCAGTAGCTCATCCCCAATCCAATGGTCAAGCGGAAAGAGCTAATCAGGAAATCTTGAAAGGCATCAAGCCCCGTCTTTTGGTTCCTTTACAACGGACGCCGGGTTGTGTGGAGGAGTTACCCTCTGTGATATGGAGCATCAATACTACTCCTAACAGGTCTTTGGGTTATACGCCTTTCTTCATGGTTTATGGAGCAGAGGCGGTTCTACCAAGTGACATCCGTCATGACTCGCCCCGCGTGGCGGCTTATGTTGAAGCTAATAACGAGCAAGCCCGTCAGGATGCACTTGACCTGTTAGATGAAAAGCGTGACTTGGCAGCAGCCCGCTCGTCGATTTACCAACAGGACTTGCGCCATTATCACAGCCGTCGGGTTAAGTCCAGAACCTTTCAAAAAGGTGACTTGGTGCTCCGGCTCATCCAGGATCAAACTGATGCACGCAAATTATCCCCACCTTGGGAAGGGCCTTTTGTGGTCAGCAAGAACTTGAACAACGGGTCATACTACCTCATTCATGTTCGAGAGCACAAAGACTCACGTAAATCGGAGGAGGAGACCCGCCGGCCGTGGAATATCGCTCATCTTCGGCCTTAATATACTTGAGCCACCGGCTCTCAGGATGTACATATTTTCACGATGTATATATTATGATAAGTAATAAAGTAGGACCTCCGTCCTTTTCATCCTCAAAGTTCATATGTCTTCATTATAAAAATTTAAAATGACCAAAAGGGGGCTGATCGTGTACGAATCTGGCTTTCCCTTTGGTCTGGCTCACGATCGTATTCGAATCTAGCCGTTAAACCTCATGGTCACTAGGAGGCTTCCTGTTCAAACATAGGTCGTATTCGAACCAAAGAGAACATAGCTGTCGGTAACCTCTTGATCGGCACAATGCCATACTCACTAGGGAGCTTCTTGATCGTATTCGAATCATAGCTTAACCCCTTTTGGGTCCGACTTGGATCATATTCGAATCAGGGTCGTTAAAAACCTCTCAAGGTCATTTGGGGGCTTCTTGTTCAAACATAGGTCGTATTCGAACCAAAGAGAACATAGCTGTCAGTACCCTCTTGATCGGCGCAACGCCAAAGCCACTGGGGGCTACATGATCGTATTCGAATCTTAGCTTAACCCCTTTGGTCCGGTTTACTAATCGTATTCGAATCAGAAGCCTCAAATATATCTTTCTATTTTTTCTTAAGTTTTTATGGAAACAATCTTTGTTTTTTGCTTGAGACTTTTTTCCAGATCTAAATATAAGTATGGTTTAAATTTAACCCGACTTGGTTTTATAAGTCGCCAGCGTATGACAATCACCATATGTGTGGGAGTACTGGCTTCTAAAGGGTTGGGTTATTACCCTTACTATTCAGGTCACATGAACCGGCAGTACAAATTCAAAGTCACGGGTATGATATTATAGTTATATTTCAAAAGCTATAATTCATAACAGGCTTATATGTGTCCCTTCTTTCATTATTAATGATTCTACATAAGATATATGACCCGCCCCACGGTAAGCCGCCAAGGGTGTTTGTGATCTATTTTCTGTGTGCAGGATAGTTTACAGATTTTCTTGTACATAATGAAAGCAGATGATAAGTTTAACCAGGGAGAATATAAGGCGGCGGCTTAATAGTGTTGAGCATCAAAACATGCACGAGGGCATGAGAAAGCAAAGTTATTTCTACCCTATTACGTAACTCGCTGAGTCCAAATGATTAAAAAAATTTCCAGCAGGGCACAGGTATGAGCCGCCCAGCAGGTCAATTTTCTTGTTGGCCTGAAGCTTCCGGATCAACCCTTTCCGCTCCTCCGTCCTGTTCCCTGTCCTGGAAGGTTGATGATGACCAGTCAATGCCATTCAAAGCTTCAAATTCAGCTTCATCATCAATTAGTCCGGCCAGGTCAACTTCAGGGGCGAAGGTATGCTTACGGATCAGGGTGGCCACAGGGCGTATTTCCTTCACACAAGCAGTGAAGTCCTCCTGTTCAAATGATGTACCATCTTCTTTAATGCTTGGATATCCAATGGCGATGTCGACCGGGTCTAACTCCGGTAGCCACGCTTTTGCCCGGCTTAGAGCAGCTACGGCTCCGGCTCTTGCAGCTGATCGCCTTAATTCATTAAACCGTTGAGGTAGCACAGAAAGCGGCTTTAGCACATCTGCCAGGAGTGTGGGGACTTCATTTGACAGGGCGACTGTAGCCAAGGCGCGCTGAGATCCAGTGTAAAGTTGTTCCACGAGTGTATAAACCGCCTTCAGCTTCACCAGCATGTCTTGCTTAAGGTTGGAGCTCCTGGGGCCTGCATAGCAATATCAGGTGTGTTAGTCACAATTTAGATGATCATTCTAAAGATTCAATATTTGACACTTGCAGGGCTACTTACCAAAGATTGCTGAGACCATCTGAGATACATGGCGTTTTAAGCCGGATAATTCAGTGGTCACTTCTTCCAGAGCCTTTTCCGTTGTTTCCGCCCGTTGGGTTAAGGCAATTTTTTCTTCAGCCCAAGCCTTCTTCTCAACTTCAAGCTCGGATTTCAATTTCTCTTGTTCAGCCACGCTGAATTCAAATTTGGAATTGGCTTTTTGAGTTTCAGTCTCTTGAGCCTCCAGACGGTTCTTCAAATCATGCAGTTCTGATTGAAGTTGAGTAGTGGTGGCCTGTACTAATACCGGGTCAAAAATCACGAATATTAGCATACAAGAGTATGTCCCAAGCCTTTTGCAAGCAATAACACTTGGCACTTGGGGGCTAATGTCTAAACGAAGGTGTTATCTAAGTGGCGGTTCATGAGAGTAAGTCCCAAGCACTTTGCAAGCAAGAGTACTTGGCACTTGGGGGCTAATGCATATTGCTGTTAAATCTACACAAGGCCTATATTCTGCACAAGCATGTCAAGGACCGGCTCATTCATGTTGATTAAAGCCGGCCCTTGGGGACTACGGGTTTGATCAAAGGATATTGTCAAAGCTTATACGTCTGTTCTAAGTCTACAGCATATTCATCATAAGCAATAGACTTGGGGGCTGGCATAGTAAGGATAATTCAGCGAAGGGAAAGAATTTATACGTCAAATTTCTGATGCATTTGCTTCACCATATCAACTTCGAGGTCACGGTTGCTGTGCACTTGGCTAAGATATCCGAAAAAAACTTCCCCAATGCTCATGTGAGTATAATCAGTAACGTCAAATCTGACCTTACGGCGTTCGAGGAGCTCTTCTTTGGCAGAACATTTGGCTAGCATAGTAGGTCTCCCCGGCTCAGTGTAGCCAGTCTTGGTGATTTCAACATCAGCATCTTTTGGGTCATCTGTCTTAGCCGGGTTAAAGACTTCATGATTTTCAGAGCCATCGACGATTTGATCGGCAGGCGGGTCAGTAATTGATGTTGGAGTGTCATGCGCCGGTTCAAGTGGCGGCTCAGGAGCAGAGGCCTCAGGTGCGGTCGTCTGGAGTTCCGGATCCTTGAAGGAGGGCTCTTTGGCCGGCTTGCTCTTTTTCGCTTTCTTGCTGGGCTTTGCTTGTCCGCTGGGAAAGATCACAATATCAGTACAAGTATAAAGAATTGAAATGAATACAGGATAAGTAAATTATCATTACCCTGGAGCGGTCTTAAAAGCCGGCATGTTGGACTGAAGCGAGTCGCCGGAGGAAGGCGAAGTGCCCTGGTAATTTGAGTCAGAAGAGTTGAGTGGTTGACGAGTGAGATCCGCCAAAGGATAAAAAGGAGTTAAGTTGGAGGTGACCTTGTTCCAACGCTTCCTTGGTGTGTTTGGTAAGCCGGAGGAGAGTTCTGCATCCTTGCTGGTCCGGGTCTGCCTCCGGCTCTCATGAATTTGTCGCTTCAAAATAAATTGAGGATCTTGATAAGCTAAAGGATGTGAAAATCTTACTTTCCGGGTTACTCTTCAGATTTTTTGTCTTGGCAAAGGCTTGGAGTCGGAGGAAATAATAGTTACCTCTTCATCCACTTCGTGACTCGTTCCCGTGTCCTCCTGATGATAATCAGTGTCAATAAGGTGGTTAAAAAATGAGCCTAGAGAATCAAGGGCTACCTCCGACTCAGAGGTATCTTCTAGTCGAAGCAAGTCTGAAGGGCTGCTCTTGTTTCGTTTCTTCTTGACGACGGCTTTCCTGGCAGCTCTCTTGGCCTTCCTGGCTCTCTTTGCAGCCTCGTGATCATATTTTGCTTTCCAAAATTTATCATTGGCCTGTGAAAATCGGCAAAAGTCTGAGTAAAGACAAAACATCGCGGATGAAGGTAAAAATGCTCAATTTAATGGCTTCCCGCTGGAGCCGGGTTAGCTTTGCAGAAAGGGCTTAAGCCCACCTTGCCACAGTCTGCTAAGCTTTTGTTCAAAAGCGATTTTGTCATATTATCAATGACGTCGTTAGGTAAATCGTCAGAACTATGCCGCAAAGGATCATTCTTCTCACCTGTGTAGGTGCACATTAAACCAGGACGGTGGCTCAATGGGATGATCCGCCAGGCAAGCCAAACCCCGACCAAGTCAATACCACTTAAACCATTCCCTAAAAGAGCCCTCACTTTAACCATGGTAGGGGCGAGCTTCTGGCGTTCAACAGTAGATAACTTGTCTGGTAGAAGATGAGTAGACTCGAGGCGCAGGGCGCGAAAGCCGGGCAGAGGGTTCTCATCAGCCGGAGACGTGTCTTGGCAATAGAACCATGTCTGGTTCCAGTCTTTGGGGTGACTAGGTGGATTTGCATAAGGAAAAATGGCGTCCCTCCTTCGTTGGATTGAGACCCCACCAAGCTCCAAGCTAGGTCCGTTGGCACATTCATTCTGGCGATTCAAATAAATAACTCTCTGAAGAGTAGCAAGCTGGGTTCTTCTCCAAGATACACCTCACAGAACACTTGAAAGTTGCAAATGTTAGACACGGAGGTCAAAGAAGTGTAAGACGTCTCTAAAAAACATTGAACTGGGTGGGGAAAAGCCCCGGTTCATGTGGTCAGTGAAGACAATGACTTCCCCCTCTTTAGGTTGAGGCTTTTCCTCGGTTGGAGCAGGGGCACGGTAGGACATGACTTCCTTCTTTGGCAGATAGCCAGTTTTTACAAAATCATCAAGTGTGCTGTCTGTGACGATGGACTTGACCCAATTGCATGTAGTGGATGTTTTGGGCGGCATTATGAAAACGGAGGCCTGACAAAAAAGTGAAATTACCGATTCAAATTTAAGCCGGAGAAGAAAAACATTACAGTGCATATTCAAGATGGCGGCTTACAAATAGGCCTAATTGTTGGATAACGTAGTAATTTCAAAAATTTCCTACGCACACGCAAGATCATGGTGATGCATAGCAACGAGAGGGGAGAGTGTTGTCCACGTACCCTCGTAGACCGAAAGCGGAAGCGTTGACACAACGCGGTTGATGTAGTCGTACGTCTTCACGATCCGACTGATCAAGTACCGAACGCACGGCACCTCCGAGTTCAGCACACGTTCAGCTCGATGACGTCCCTCGAACTCCGATCCAGCCGAGTGTTGAGGGAGAGTTTCGTCAGCACGACGGCGTGGTGACGATGATGATGTTCTACCGACGCAGGGCTTGCCTAAGCACCACCACGATATTATCGAGGTGTAATATGGTGGAGGGGGGCACCGCACACGGCTAAGAGATCAATAGATCAATTGTTGTGTCTATGGGGTGCCCCCTGCCCCCGTATATAAAGGAGCAAGGGGGAGGCCGCCAGCCAAGGAGGAGGGCGCGCCAAGGGGGGAGTCCTACTCCCACCGGGAGTTGGACTCCTCCTTTCCTTGTTGGAATAGGAGAAGGGAAGGGAGAAGGAGAAAGAAGGAAGGGGGCGCCCCCCCCTCCCTAGTCCAATTCGGACTGGTTCATGGGGAGGGGTGCGGCCACCCTTTGGGGCCTTTCTCTCCTTTCTCGTATGGCCCATTAAGGCCCAATACGAATTCCCGTAACTCTCCGGTACTCCGAAAAATACCCGAATCACTCGGAACCTTTCCGAAGTCTGAATATAGTCATCCAATATATCGATCTTTACGTCTCGGCCATTCCGAGACTCCTCGTCATGTCCCCGATCTCATCCGGGACTCCGAAGTCCTTCGGTACATCAAAACACATAAACTCATAATATAACCGTCATCGTAACGTTAAGCGTGCGGACCCTACGGGTTCGAGAACTATGTAGACATGACCGAGACACCTCTTCGGTCACTAACCAATATCGGAACCTGGATGCTCATATTGGTTCCTACGTATTCTACGAAGATCTTTATCGGTCAGACCGCATAACAACATACGTTGTTCCCTTTGTCATCGGTATGTTACTTGCCCGAGATTCGATCGTCGGTATCTCGATACCTAGTTCAATCTTGTTACCGGCAAGTCTCTTTACTCGTTCCGTAATACATCATCCCGCAACTAACTCATTAGTTACAGTGCTTGCAAGGCTTATAGTGATGTGCATTACCGAGTGGGCCCAGAGATACCTCTCCGACAATCGGAGTGACAAATCCTAATCTCGAAATACGCCAACCCAACAAGTACCTTTGGAGACACTTGTAGAGCACCTTTATAATCATCCAGTTACGTTGTGACGTTTGGTAGCACACAAAGTGTTCCTTCGGTAAACGGGAGTTGCATAATCTCATAGTCATAGGAACATGTATAAGTCATGAAGAAAGCAATAGCAACATACTAAACGATCGAGTGCTAAGCTAACGGATATGGGTCAAGTCAATCACATCATTCTCCTAATGATGTGATCCCGTTAATCAAATGACAACTGATGTCTATGGCTAGGAAACATAACCATCTTTGATCAACGAGCTAGTCAAGTAGAGGCATACTAGTGACACTCTATTTGTCTATGTATTCACACATGTATTATGTTTCCGGTTAATACAATTCTAGCATGAATAATAAACATTTATCATGATATAAGGAAATAAATAATAACTTTATTATTACCTCTAGGGCATATTTCCTTCAGTCTCCCACTTGCACTAGAGTCAATAATCTAGTTCACATCGCCATGTGATTTAACATCAATAGTTCACATCACCATGTGATTAACACCCATAGTTCACATCGTCATGTGACCAACACCCAAAAGGTTTACTAGAGTCAGTAATCTAGTTCACATCGCTATGTGATTAACACCCAAAGAGTACTAAGGTGTGATCATGTTTTGCTTGTGAGATAATTTTAGTCAACGGGTCTGTCATAATCAGATCCGTAAGTATTTTGCAAATTTCTATGTCTACAATGCTCTGCACGGAGCTACTCTAGCTAATTGCTCCCACTTTCAATATGTATCTAGACCGAGACTTAGAGTCATCTAGATTAGTGTCAAAACTTGCATCGACGTAACCCTTTACGACGAACCTTTTGTCACTTCCATAATCGAGAAACATATCCTTATTCCACTAAGGATAATTTTGACCGCTGTCCAGTGATCTACTCCTAGATCACTATTGTACTCCCTTGCCAAAATCAGTGTAGGGTATACAATAGATCTGGTACACAGCATGGCATACTTTATAGAACCTATGGCCGAGGCATAGGGAATGACTTTCATTCTTTTTCTATCTTCTGCCGTGGTCGGGCTTTGAGTCTTACTCAATTTCACACCTTGTAACACAGGCAAGAAACTCTTTCTTTGACTGTTCGATTTTGAACCACTTCAAAATCTTGTTAAGGTATGTACTCATTGAAAAAACGTATCAAGCGTCTTGATCTATCTCTATAGATCTTGATGCTCAATATGTAAGCAGCTTCACCGAGGTCTTTCTTTGAAAAACTCCTTTCAAACACTCCTTTATGCTTTGCAGAATAATTCTACATTATTTCCGATCAACAATATGTCATTCACATATGCTTATCAGAAATGTTGTAGTGCTCCCACTCACTTTCTTGTAAATACAGGCTTCACCGCAAGTCTGTATAAAACTATATCCATTGATCAACTTATCAAAGCGTATATTCCAACTCCGAGATGCTTGCACCAGTCCATAGATGGATCGCTGGAGCTTGCATATTTTGTTAGCACTTTTAGGATTGACAAAACCTCCTGGTTGCATCATATACAACTCTTCTTTAATAAATCCATTAAGGAATGCAGTTTTGTTTATCCATTTGGCATATTTCATAAAATGCGGCAATTGCTAATGTGATTCAGACAGACTTAAGCATAGATACGAGTGAGAAACTCTCATCGTAGTCAACACCTTGAACTTGTCGAAAACCTTTTTGCGACAATTCTAGCTTTGTAGACAGTAACACTACTATCACTGTCCGTCTTCCTCTTGAAGATCCATTTAATCTCAATGGCTCGCCGATCATTGGGCAAGTCAATCAAAGTCCATACTTTGTTCTCATACATGGATCCCATCTCGGATTTCATGGCCTCAAGCCATTTTGCGGAATCTGGGCTCACCATCGCTTCTTCATAGTTCGTAGGTTCGTCATGGTCTAGTAACATAACCTCCAGAACAGGATTACCGTACCACTCTGGTGCGGATCTTAATCTGGTTGACCTACGAGGTTCAGTAATAACTTGATCTGAAGTTTCATGATCATTATCATTAATTTCCCCACTAATTGGTGTAGGTGTCGCAGAAACTGGTTTCTGTGATGATCTACTTTCCAATAACGGAGCAGGTACAGTTACCTCATCAAGTTCTACTATCCTCCCACTCACTTCTTTCGAGAGAAACTCCTTCTCTAGAAAGGATCCATACTTAGCAACGAATGTCTTGCCTTCGGATCTGTGATAGAATGTGTACCCAACTGTCTTCTTTGGGTATCCTATGAAGACACATTTTTCCGATTTGGGTTTGATCTTATCAGGATGAAACTTTTTCACATAAGCATCGCAACCCCAAACTTTAAGAAACGACAACTTTGGTTTCTTGCCAAACCACAGGTCATAAGATGTCGTCTCAACGGATTTAGATGGTACCCTATTTAACGTGAATGCAGCCGTCTCTAATGCATAACCCCAAAACGATAGTGGTAGATCGGTAAGAGACATCATATATCGCACCATATCTAATAAAGTACGGTTACGATGTTCGGACACACCATTACACTGTGGTGTTCCAGGTGGCGTGAGTAGTGAAACTATTTCACATTGTTTTAACTGAAGGCCAAACTCGTAACTAAAATACTCTTCTCTACGATCAGATCGTACAAACTTTATTTTCTTGTTACGATGATTTCCCACTTCACTCTGAAATTATATAAACTTTTCAAATGTTTCAGACTTCTGTTTCATTAAGTAGATATACCCATATCTGCTCAAATCATCTGTGAAGGTCAGAAAATAATGATACCTGCTACGAGCCTCAATATTCATCGGACCACATACATCTGTATGTATGATTTCCATCAAATCTGTTGCTCTCTCCATAGTTCCGGAGAACGGCGTTTTAGTCATCTTGCCCATGAGGCACGGTTCGCAAGCATCAAGTGATTCATAATCAAGTGATTCCAAAATCCCATTAGTATGGAGTTTCTTCATGCGCTTTACACCAATATGACCTAAACGGCAGTGCCACAAATAAGTTGCACTATCATTATTAACTTTGCATCTTTTGACTTCATTATTATGACTATGTGTATCACTATGATCGAGATCCAACAAACCATTTTATTGGGTGTATGACCATAGAAGGTTTTATTCATGTAAACAGAACAACAATTATTCTCTAATTTAAATGAATAACCGTATTGCAACAAACATGATCAAATCATATTCATGCTCAACGCAAACACCAAATAACACTTATTTAGTTTCAACACTAATCCCGAAAGTACAGGGAGTGCGCGATTATGATCATATCAATCTTGGAACTACTTCCAACAAACATCGTCACCTCGCCTTTTTACTAGTCTGTGTTTATTCTGCAACTCCCGTTTCGAGTTACTACTCTTAGCAACTGAACCAGTATCAAATACCGAGGGTTTTCTATAAACACTAGTAAAGTACACATCAATAACATGTATATCCAATATACCTTTGTTCACTTTGCCATCCTTCTTATCCACCAAATACTTGGGGTAGTACCGCTTCCAGTGACAAGTCCCTTTGCAGTAGAAGCACTTAGTCTCAGGCTTAGGACCAGACTTAGGCTTCTTCACTTGAGCAGCAACTTGCTTGCCGTTCTTCTTGAAGTTCCCCTTCTCCCCTTTGCCCTTTACTTGAAACTAGTGGTCTCGTCAACCATCAACACTTGATGTTTTTCTTGATTTCTACCTTCGTCGATTTCAGCATCACGAAGAGCTTGGGAATTACTTTCGTCATCCCTTGCATACTATAGTTCATCACGAAGTTCTACTAACTTGGTGATGGTGACTAGAGAATTCTGTCAATCACTATTTTATCTGGAAGATTAACTCCCACTTGATTCAAGCGATTGTAGTACCCAGACAATCTGAGCACATGCTCACTGCTTGAGCTATTCTCCTCAATCTTTTAGCTATAGAACTTGTTGGAGACTTCATATCTCTCAACTCGGGTAATTGCTTGAAATATTAACTTCAACTCCTGGAACATCTCATATGGTCCATGACGTTCAAAACGTCTTTGAAGTCCCGATTCTAAGCCGTTAAGCATGGTGCACTAAACTATCAAGTAGTCATCATATTGAGCTAGCCAAACGTTCATAACGTCTGCATCTGCTCCTGCAATAGGTCTGTCACCTAGCGGTGCATCAAGGACATAATTCTTCTGTGCAGCAATGAGGATAATCCTCAGATCACGGATCCAATCCGCATCTTTGCTACAAACATCTTTCAACATAATTTTCTCTAGGAACATATCAAAAATAAACACAGGGAAGCAACAACGCGAGCTATTGATCTACAACATAATTTGCAAAAATACTATCAGGACTAAGTTCATGATAAATTTAAGTTCAATTAATCATATTACTTAAGAACTCCCACTTAGATAGACATCCCTCTAATCCTCTAAGTGATCACGTGATCCATAACAACTAAACCATGTCCGATCATCACGTCAGATGGAGTAGTTTCAACGGTGAACATCACTATGTTGATCATATCTACTATATGATTCACGCTCGACCTTTCGGTCTCCGTGTTCCGAGGCCATATCTGTTATATGCTAGGCTCGTCAAGCTTAACCTGAGTATTCCGCGTGTGCAACTGTTTTGCACCCGTTTTATTTGAACGTAGAGCCTATCACACCCGATCATCACGTGGTGTCTCAGCACGAAGAACTTTCGCAACGGTGCATACTCAGGGAGAACACTTATACTTTGATAATTTAGTGAGGGATCATCTTATAATGCTACCGTCAATCAAAGCAAGATAAGATGCATAAAAGATAAACATCACATGCAATCAATATAAGTGATATGATATGGCCATCATCATCTTGTGCTTGTGATCTCCATCTCCGAAGCACCGTCATGATCACCATCGTCACCGGCGTGACACCTTGATCTCCATCGTAGCATCGTTGTCGTCTCGCCAATCTTATGCTTCTACGACTATCGCTACCGCTTAGTGATAAAGTAAAGCATTACAGGGCGATTGCATTGCATACAATAAAGCGACAACCATATGGCTCCTGCCAGTTGCCGATAACTCGGTTACAAAACATGATCATCTCATACAATAAAATTTAGCATCATGTCTTGACCGTATCACATCACAACATGCCCTGCAAAAACAAGTTAGACGTCCTCTACTTTGTTGTTGCAAGTTTTACGTGGCTGCTACTGGGCTTAGTAAGAACCGTTCTTACCTACGCATCAAAACCACAACGATAGTTTGTCAAGTTTGTGTTGTTTTAACCTTCGCAAGGACCGGGCGTAGCCATACTCGGTTCAACTAAAGTGAGAGAGACAGACACCCGCCGGTCACCTTTAAGCAACGAGTGCTCGCAACGGTGAAACCAGTCTCGCGTAAGCGTACGCGTAATGTCGGTCCGGGCCGCTTCATCTCACAATATCACCGAACCAAAGTATGACATGCTGGTAAGCAGTATGACTTATATCGCCCACAACTCACTTGTGTTCTACTCGTGCATAACATCAACGCATAAAACCAGGCTCGAATGCCACTGTTGGATAACGTAGTAATTTCAAAAATTTCCTACGCACACGCAAGATCATGGTGATGCATAGCAACGAGAGGGGAGAGTGTTGTCCACGTACCCTCGTAGACCGAAAGCGCAAGCGTTAACACAACGCGGTTGATGTAGTCGTACGTCTTCACGATCCGACCGATCAAGTACCGAACGCACGGCACCTCCGAGTTCAGCACACGTTCAGCTTGATGATGTCCCTCGAACTCCGATCCAGCCAAGTGTTGAGGGAGAGTTTCGTCAGCACGACGGCGTGGTGACAATGATGATGTGCTACCGACGCAGGGCTTCGCCTAAGCACCGCTACGATATTATCGAGGTGTAATATGGTGGAGGGGGGCACCGCACACGGCTAAGAGATCAATAGATAAATTGTTGTGTCTATGGGGTGCCCCTGCCCCCGTATATAAAGGAGCAAGGGGGAGGCCGCCGGCCAAGGAGGAGGGCGCGCCAAGGGGGGAGTCCTACTCCCACCGGGAGTAGGACTCCTCCTTTCCTTGTTGGAATAGGAGAAGGGAAGGGAGAAGGAGAAAGAAGGAAGGGGGCGCCCCCCCTCCCTAGTCCAATTCGGACTGGTTCATGGGGAGGGGTGCGGCCACCCTTTGGGGCCTTTCTCTCCTTTCCCGTATGGCCCATTAAGGCCCAATACGAATTCCCGTAACTCTCCGATACTCCAAAAAATACCCGAATCACTCGGAACCTTTCCGAAGTCCGAATATAGTCGTCCAATATATCGATCTTTACGTCTCGGCCATTTCGAGACTCCTCGTCATGTCCCCGATCTCATCCGGGACTCCGAAGTCCTTCGGTACATCAAAACACATAAACTCATAATATAACCGTCATCGTAACGTTAAGCGTGCGGACCCTACGGGTTCGAGAACTATGTAGACATGACCGAGACACCACTCCGGTCACTAACCAATAGCGGAACCTGGATGCACATATTGGTTCCTACATATTCTACGAAGATCTTTATCGGTCAGACCGCATAACAACATACGTTGTTCCCTTTGTCATCGGTATGTTACTTGCCCGAGATTCGATCGTCGGTATCTCGATACCTAGTTCAATCTTGTTACCGGCAAGTCTCTTTACTCGTTCCGTAATACATCATCCCGCAACTAACTCATTAGTTACAATGCTTGCAAGGCTTATAGTGATGTGCATTACCGAGTGGGCCCAGAGATACCTCTCCAACAATCGGAGTGACAAATCCTAATCTCGAAATACGCCAACCCAACAAGTACCTTTGGAGACACCTGTAGAGCACCTTTATAATCACCCAGTTACGTTGTGACGTTTGGTAGCACACAAAGTGTTCCTCCGGTAAACGGGAGTTGCATAATCTCATAGTCATAGGAACATGTATAAGTCATGAAGAAAGCAATAGCAACATACTAAACGATCGAGTGCTAAGCTAACGGAATGGGTCAAGTCAATCACATCATTCTCCTAATGATGTGATCCCGTTAATCAAATGACAACTCATGTCTATGGCTAGGAAACATAACCATCTTTGATCAACGAGCTAGTCAAGTAGAGGCATACTAGTGACACTCTGTTTGTCTATGTATTCACACATGTATTATGTTTCCGGTTAATACAATTCTAGCATGAATAATAAACATTTATCATGATAGAAGGAAATAAATAATAACTTTATTATTGCCTCTAGGGCATATTTCCTTCAGTAATGGTATATGGTTAAATTATGCCAGGTTACGTAAACCGCCAGGATCAGTGCAAGTTGTTCAAGCCGCCTTCAGCTGTGGGATGATGTCTGTTGAGCATTTCAAATTATGTCGGCAATTTGGGGCGCCATGGCTAGACGGATCTAAATGCAGGTTTTTACCTAAGTGTTACATAAACAGCTTTCACAGGTTGCAGCTATTATTTTGGATCAACGACTGGTCAGGAAAAGAAAAATACATCTAGACCTAAAAACCAGTATAGATGAGTTCATGAGCTGTCACAAAATTTTGCTTCCAGGAAAGGGGATCTATTAATATCAAAAGTAGAAGTAAAACAACTACCGCTTTGATTTAGCACCGTTTTCAGATCAAAGGAGCTCGCGGAAAAGTTGGCAAGATGAACTACGATGAACTATGAAGAACACAAGAGAAACTTGCCAACCCTAATGCGGATCTGAGGTATGTAAAGATCAAAACTTACAGCTGTAGGTCTACTGCGGTGGGATGCCGCCGTTCTCTGGATCGATTCAGGTTGATGCAGCGGCCGAGGTCGAGGAAGAGACAAGGTGCTCTGCGGCGGCGGCGGAGCCCGAGTGGCAGAAGGGTGCAAGAGGAAGAAGATGCTGGAAAGGGGGAGAATGAGGAAAGACCAGTCATGCCTATTTATAAGGGAAGACTCTTAAATGGGTGCGAGAAACAAGGAGGTCCAAAATATGATTATCCAGCTACCAGGACGCCTCGATTTTCGGGATGGTCATTAAGATAAGGATCCATTGAGATACATTAGATAACGTGTGAAGTAATAGAAGATGACGTCATGGCGGGTTACAAATTTTTCGCACAATGAAGAATAGGAGATTTTCTGTAAGTATTGAAGATTGACATGAACCAGTTCAAATCAATCTGGGGCCTAATGTTGGGGATATAACTATTAGGTATGACCCGCCCAGGAGGGGCCAGGTTATACCTATGGCGATTCATGAAGCCCAAGATAGCTCTGGAAGATGGCGGTTCAATTAAGGGCCCAAGGCCCAAAGGCGACTCAAGGCACGTAGAAATAAACTGCCATATGTACATAACTTGTGTTGTAAGGCAGGGATAGTTAGAGACCGAGCCGGACACTGTTTATGAGCCGGCCGGGACTCTGTGAGCCGCTGGGCGTCGACCTCTGTATATAAAGGGACGACCCGGCGGTGATTCAGGGACAGGTAACATCAGATCGAAAGCTAGGTCAAGCGATTCCACCTCAAACTGGATTAGGCCTTTACCTTCACCCCAAGGGGCCGAACCAGTATAAACCATCGTGTCCTTTGTCCCATTTTAACCCCTTTAATCTTCCTAGTTGCGATGGCTCCACGCTTAAGTCCTTTCACTAGGACATCTGTCGTGACAATTCCACGACAGTATCAGAAGCACCCCAAGCAACTTGCCTAAGGCAGCACCAAGGACAAGAAAGAAGAGAAACTCAGACTTTGAGGATGAAGACTATGTTGCTGTTAAGGAGGAGGTCGGCTCCAAGAAGAAAGTGCTGAAGAAAGAATATGGTACAGCTCCAACTGTCAAGCCAGGGATGAAGAACAAAGCACCTGCCAGGAGGATCCCTATGTCCAAGCTAAGAAAAGTTCCAACTGAAGAAACCATGAAGTTCACCTTGGAACAATCTAGTGATGATGAGGCAGCCGGATAAGGGAAGAAGAAGAGGGCAAGAACCACAACTGCAAAAGTACTTGGAAGACCAACCATGGTAGAAAAACCTGGTGAGGGAGAAGATGAAAACGAGGATGCTGCACCAGCACCCAAAGCTCAGAAGCTGATGGGGGATGCCATCAAGTCTGGGGCTGCTCCATCAAAGCCCAAGACTGCCCCCAAAACTATTGCTCAAGGTTCAAATTCTGCACCAAAGAGAAGCACCAGGAACATACCTGCTGCAGAAAAGAACAAGGCCCCAGTGCCTGAAATAGAAGAAGAAGAGGAAGCCCAAGTGCTCAAAAAGTTGAAGCCCAAGATCCCAGATCAAGCTTAGAGAGCCGCATAACACTATGCATTTTGAAGCTTTTTAGTAACTTGTTGCCAAAGGGGGAGAAAGTGTATAGATCATAGACTTTGAGAGAGAGAGCTTCTTATTGCCTCTTTTGCTGCTACTTATTTGCTACTTGCTTGTGTGCTTGCTTGGATGATACTCTATGGTTATGTGTGTGAGATACTTGTATGGTCATGTGTTTGATCATATCATACTTTATTGTATGTGCTTGGTTGATGATATTATCTATCTCTCATGTATGATCATTCACTTTGTCTTGGTGATGAGTGTATATTTCATGTTATATCATTTTGAGCGCCCCACCAAGATGTATGCGACATGGAGGAGTAATTCATGATCCTAATCGATTGTGGACTTGCATTCAAAGGCAAATTTTAAATACTGCACAAATTTAGGGGAGCTCTTGCTTATCACATACTTCTCAAAGCGATGATGTATTTGATCTTATTATCATTTGTCGAAACTTTGATCTATATGTTGTCATCAATTACCAAAAAGGGGGAGAATGAAAGTGTAACTAATCCATGGGTGGTTTTGGTAATTCTTAACAACATATAGCTCATTGGACTAATATTCTTTCAAGATGGTCATTTCAGAAAGTTCAATGATTGGCATGGCATGGACTAGAGATGTGGACCCCTCAAAATGCTAAGGACACATATTGGCAAAAGCTCAAGACTCATTTTCATTTTAGTGATCCAAGATCACATTGAGTCCATAGGAAAAGCCAATAGTATTAAAAGGGAATGAGGTGTTGCTTAATCGCTTGCTTGCTCAAAATGCTTAGTGATATACTCCAAAAGCCCTCAACCACTTTCTCAATTCCACATATGTACTAAACCTAAAGTCAAACCCGGCCCCACCGATTTGATCCATCCGGCGCCACCAAGCTCATTTGACATAGCCATAGCCAGAAACCCTAATCAGTTCGGTCTCACCGATAGGGATCTCGGTTTCACTGAGATGGGATTGCTAACTCTCTATTTCCCTTCGTACCATTTCGGTCTAACCGAAATGAGTGATTGGTCCCACCGAGTTTGCAATGCAAACTCTCTGTTTCCTTTTCGTAACATTTCGGTCTCACCGAAACCGAAATGAGCGATCGGTCCCACCGAGTTTGCCTGACCAACTCTCTATTTGCCTGTTACTGAAATCGGTCTCACCGAGTTCATGTGTTCGGTCTCACCGAGATCAAGTTATGCCCTAACCCCAGCACATCGGTCCCACCGAGTTGATCATGTCGGTCCCACCGAAAAGCCTAACGTTCACATTTTGAACTAAACCGGTCGGACCGAGCTTCACTATTTGGTCCCACCGAGTTTGGTGAATTGTGTGTAACGGTTAGATTTTGTGTGGAGGCTATATATACCCCTCCACCCATTCTTCATCCATGGAGAAATCCATCAGAACGTGCCTACACTTCCAGCATTCATTTTCTGAGAGAGAACCACCTACTCATGTGTTGAGACCATGGTATTCCAATCCAACCACAAGAATCTTCATCCCTAGCCTTCCCCAAGTTGCTTTCCACTCAAAGCATCTTTCCACCATATCCAAATCTATGAGAGAGAGTTGAGTGTTGGGGAGACTATCATTTGAACTACAAGAGCAAGGAGTTCATCCTAGATTGGTTAGGTGTCACTTGGGAGCCTCCGTCAAGATTGTGGAGTTGAACCAAGGAGTTTGTACGGGCAAGGAGATCGCCTACTTCATGAAGATCTACCCTAGTGAGGCAATGTGACACCCAAAATTTCATTTTGGATTTTTCAAAATTTTTACTTGACTTGAGGGAGGTGATTTAAAAATTATCTTCAAAAGAACCCTCCCTTTCAAAATATTTTCTTTTATGGCAAGAGTTTTATTTGGATTCACCCAAGACTTGTTTTTGGTCTTGGAGGTTCTTGCTTTTTATTTTGGACTCAAGCCAAAATGCTTTTCACTTGGGAAAAATGTCTTTTGAAAATTTCTCTGAAAATACTCTATAGCTTTTGGAATAATCCTTTACCACTTTCAACAAATCTCCCTTGCCATGACCTTAGTGCAAATCCACTCTCATAAACCTTTCCTTATCTTTGGATCATGATTTACTTCAAATCCAGCAAGTTGGACCTCTCCATATTTTTATTTTCCACTTATTTCTTATCAAAACAAGTTCTACCTTATATCTTGATCATTGGAGGTTTACAAAGGAACTACTCTTTCTGCTTTGATTTTTGCCCCCAAACCTTTTTCCCTTCCTAGTCCTTTGAACCCTCAACCAAGATCCATGAAGATCCACTGGTCTCCAGTTCAAATTTTTCAAACTATACTTGCTGCAAGTTTGGACCAGATTTGCCAAATTTGATGAAATTCATTCAAATCCTTCTCCAAAAATTCTGAGTAAAATCAGGCAGCCTCTGGGTGCATTGAGTGGTCACCTCACCAAGCCCCAGCTCCAGGAAAAACTTTCTTCATACCTAATCATTTCATCGAACACCTTCAGAGCACTGTCAATATCAGGTTCAGTCAAATTCAGTTAACAGTGGCTGAATCACTGTCGTTTTCTACAGTGTCTGTTGTCGATCTCGCCAGTGCCCGGCGTCGCCGTGTTTCCGGTCCCCTCCCCCTTGTCCTCTGCACCGTACGAGCGCCTGGATGCTTGCGGGCGTCAGCGACGAGCTGGAGGAGGTGCGCCGCCCCGTGACCGACGCCAGCGGCGGCTTTGCGGCCGCCAGAGAGAGGCGCAGCGCAGACGGCGCCACCCAGCGCCGCCCAAGCTACCGGAGAGCGCCGCGTGGTCTTCCACTCCCCAGTGCGCGCTGCCACCCTCGTCGTGAACCGCTGGGCGCGGAGCGCGCTCTCTGCCGCCCCCGTGCCCGTGCGGCCACCCCACCGTGGACCGGCGCCATTACGCCAAGACCGACCAGGATTAGCGGGGGAACGGCACCAGTACACCTCACTGATGCTGCCTGGCCACCTAAACTCCTTGCCAAGCTGCTGCCTCGCCGTAATTGCTCGCCGGAGCAACCCCGTTCACGGCCACCCCTCGAGCCGCCTATAAATAGAGGCCCCGAGCTCCAGCTAGTACCCACACCACCTCTACACTCCACCAAGACCCTGCCTAGCCACTGGAAGAGCCCCGAGGAAGTCTCCTTCCTCAACTCCGGCCGCCGCGACCCGCCACGGGATCCAGCTCGATTCGCTCCCGTGCGTGCACCTCTGCCTCCCATCTCTTGCCAGTGGCTCTCTAGTGCATCCCTCCTTCTGACCCGCGCTTCAATTCGAAGTTTGCAGCACAATACCGGAGTTCCCCACCATCGCCCGAGCCGCCGTCCGCCGGAGAAAGTGTCGCCGTCGATGTGGTGCTCCCCGACGCCAAAGTCCACCACCCACCGACGCGGAAGGACATGCTGATACTCTTGGTACACTCCGATCTCCCTGACTCGCCGTGGTTCGACGCCGGCGACCACCGCAGCCTTCGGGCGCCGGCGAGGTCTTTCAAACCTGACATGTGGACCCCCCACGTCAGCCTCTCTTTCTTTCCCCGCGAACCGTTTTCTGTTGGCGCCTTCGGGCAGAGTACGTTTTCTCTGTGGGCTTGCGCGTTTCTATTCGAACCGTTTTCTGTTTTCTCAGTTAAACCCCTGGAACTTTTCTGTTTCATTACAGATGAGTCCCTGGACAGAAACCCTTATAACTTTTTAATAAAAAGTGATTTTTGAGTGATTCTTTTTCTGACGGTCTTAAAATTCTGTCTAGTTTTTTATGGGATTTATTTGAAAAAAAAATGGAACAACTTTTATGCACGCGTTGGTTTTCACGTTAGTATGCTTTTTCGCTATACCGTAGGTTCCGGAAGAGGTGACGGAGCCGCGAACTTCGCCGAGCTAGACTCCGACTTCTCCGAACCAGGCAAGCATGTTTGAACCTTTGATATAATAGGTGTTTGCATGATTGCGTGAAAGGTTGTGCATGGCATACGAGTATCGGTGAGCACCTCGTTGCATGTGAGGCAACTACCTGTGTGTTCCAAAGTTGCGGTGATCTCTGATGAGAGATGGCCTAGTCATGTGGTGACATGAAGGGCAGTAAGGTGGTACTGTTGTAGCATGCCAGCCTTACGTCATCCATTAAATTCCGACGTTAACGTGGACGGAGTCACGTTATCGTTCTTCCCCCTTCCGTGCTACCACATGTTTTATGCCAGAATGCGGTTTAGTAAGTTGGTAACCTCTTTCCGTGTACACACCAAACAGAGGGGCCGGGATGATGGTTCCATGGCCCTGGATTAAAGCCAGTCATCCGGTCAGGGGGCATGGGTGTTTCCGGTTGGGACCGAGAGGGGGGCACCCCTTAGAGCGCGCGTATAGAAATTTTGATCCCATGCTACGCGAGGTTGTAGCCTCCCTGTCTCAAGGTTTTTCTTGAACGTTGCCGAGGGTGATTCCTGGCTTCGGAATGTTGAATGGGTGTGTACTAGTTAGACGTGTTTCTTCCAAAACACCGTAGATGGAACTAGTCCCCGTGACTACTGAAATCCGTTGGCTGTGGATAAAGTACAAACTCTGCAGAGTCAATTCCTTTCGAGTCATCGTATCCATGGTCAAGTATCGTGATCAGTGTATCCATATCTATGTCAAGTCCTCGTGGTTTGTTCTTCTTTCCGGTAAGTGAGCATGAGTAGTAGACTTAGCTGAACGTTACTCCTGTGGACGGACTAACCCTGTTGTTTATCTCATGCCTGATTATTCTCTGGATATGATTTAAATTCTTGAGCTAATAAGATGTTAAGTTATGAAGCCCTTTATGTGATGTCGCTCAGACGTCCGACTGTGGCATGTTTGTCTTTTATTCCCAATATAAGCCCTTTATGTGATGTCGCTCAGACGTCCGACTGTGGCATATTGATTATTTACTTTTGATATAAGCCCTTTATGTGATGTCGCTCAGACGTCCGACTGTGGCATATTGATTATTTACTTTTGATATAAGCCCTTTATGTGATGTCGCTCAGACGTCCGACTGTGGCATGCACTATCTTTTATTTCCTTTTATAAGCCCTTTATGTGGTGTTGCCCTGACGCCCGACTGCGGCATTATTATTCTTGCAGTTTCCTCTCGAGGAGTCATTCAGACCCTCGTTTGGCACCCAGTATTTATTTTGGGATTTCGGGAGGACTACCGCCTGACTTCTCTGTTATTTTCCCATGCATTATTATCTCTATGTCTGAACGCACTTGTTAATCTGTTCATATGCTTCATGTTTACATTTGTTATATCTTATGTCCGAACTGTCTTGCGAGTACTTTCATAGTACTCACCTGGCTTGTTGATTTGGCCAGATGTTGACGAAGGCGATCTCTTGGATGAAGAGTTTGATAGTGCGTCCGACGCCTAGAGGAGTCCCAGTCAGTCCTGTGCGATCCCGGATATTGGTCACTTGTATTATATACGCTTCCGCCACCCGCAATAAGTCTCCTCGAGCCTCACTCCGACGCTCGAAGAGCTGTAGTTTTCAGGAGTCATATCACCCACTTCGCGGTGATATTTCCACCACCGTTGTTACCGTGAGTTAGTAGTCATGCCACCCTATCCGCCGTTATGTTTTATTGGCGTTCATGTAATAAATTGTTGAGCAGTCTCCGCTCAACCTTGTATTATATTCAGTACTCCTGGTATTTTTTCTTCTGTGACCAAGATATTGTCTACCAGTGAGAAGGAATTCTTCTTTACTGGTCCGTAAAAGGGATTGGTTTATCAATAAATATTTTATTGAAAAACCGGTCGTGACAAGCTTGGTATCAGAGCCAGGCTGACTGTATGAAGCCACTAGGTGCGATCGCTAATCGGTTATTAGCGTCTTTTGTGCTTTTTCAGCATTTTGCAATTGTAGCTATTTTCTGTTGGTCATCATAAATTTATGACATGACTACTCAGAATTTTTGCCTACATTTGTAGATGGCTGGCAGCAACTGTGAGACTCGAGTGTTCACGAACGTGCCCGAGGGGTTTGTCAAACTCCTCGTCTCCATCACCAAGCTCGCGATCGGGCCAGCGACTCGTCCGGAGTTCACGCTTTATCAGCACAAGCTCAGCGACGACGTGTCTATGCACCAAGCCGTGGTGCAATTCAAGGGAGGACGTTCTGCATCCCGCCACTTCCGTTTTGTGCGAAGGGCCATGCCTACAGAGAGGCATGCCATGCAGATGGCTGCCCGTGAGGCGATAGCTCGTCTTCGGGACATCCTTCCTATGATGAAGACTCGTCGCTACCGCTACCTCCCATGCCATGTGCCATATACTTGTCACTATGCATTCGCCTGCCATCGGGGAGAACGAGATGAAGCCATCGAGATGGTTGTGGAGTATCTCAAGGCTCTGGAGGAGTCTTTCAACAACCTCGTGGACGATCTTATGGCTGCCCGCATGGACTTAGTCCGGGGCGGTCCTGCCAGCAGGAAGGAGCTTCTCCTCACAGCACCGCCTCTGACATTCGTCTCGTCTTCAGCCTCTTATGCACCGGCCGTTTTGGCCACTCCTCGCCGTCTGCCTACAACTGAGGAGTTCGACAGAGTCATCGCTCCTACTCCAGTCAGAGCTGCACCGCCTGCCACACCCGCACTGCCACCTGTCGCCCCCGCGCCATCACCGCAGCACAGTGTTACGCGCCAGGAGCCAGCTAGAGAGGAGGTGGAGGTTGAATCTCCTGCACCGCTGAGTCTTGCCCTCGGCAAGGGGAAGGACATCGTCACCATCTCCGACTGAGAGCACCGAGTAGCCGCGCGTTTTGTCTGCTTGTATGATGTGTTTTATCTGTACGCTAGTTTGTATTAGTGTGTTCGCTGCTTTCCGGAGGAGTATGCTAGTCTATATAACATGTCAGGATTGTGTACGCACATCCTGAGTGCTGTATCGTGTGTTTGCTTTTCGCGTGTAAGATATATGCTAAGCAGTTCTTCTCCGTGCAAAATCGTTTATGTTTTCTTGAAAACCTTGATGTCTTTTAAATTGTTGCCTTTGCAAGATTTTCCTTGTTCCACACAGTTCTTCTCATGGGTTTTGCAAAATAATACCCCAGACTGGAAAAATGTCTCGCCCGTGGACTCGCTCCATGCCCAATCAGCCAGAAGAAGTTTATGGGACACAAACTAGCAACAACTTCACTCAGGGACAGTCCAGTCAACAAGACAGTGAAGCAGCCTTGTCTCAAGTATGCCGTCTCTTCGAACAAAGCCAGCAATAGCACCAAGAGATGATGAATCACGTCATCAATATGGGAAACCACCGTGAACCCTATCAACCGCATTCCAAGTTATCTGAGTTACAGAAGACTCGCCCTTCAACTTTTGCTCACACTGATAGGCCGCTGGAAGCCGATGACTGGCTTCGTGATATCGAGAGGAAGCTGATTATTGCTCAGTGCTCAGATAATGAGAAGGTGCTTTATGCACCACACTACCTTACTGGAGCAGCTGCAGCATGGTGGGAGAACTTCTTACACATGCATCCCAATGAACACAACATCACCTGGGAAGAATTCAAGGAAGGCTTTCGTGGGGCACACATCCCCAGGAGCATCATAAAAATCAAGAAGAGAGAATTTGACGATCTCAAGCAAAGAGGCATGTCAGTGACAGAATACAACGGTCAGTTTACCCAGCTATCTCGTTATGCCTACGACGAGCACATGACAGAGAACAAGAAGATGGAAAAATTCCTGGACGGCCTGGCACCGGCACTAAAATGCCAACTCGTTGTACACACTTTCCCGGATTTTAAAACTCTGGCTGACAAGGCCACTACCTTGGAGAATGAGCGCCATAGTCTGGAAGATCTCCGTAAGCGAAAGAGGGACAAGACGACTCTTGCTCGCAACAACCGAAGCAAGACTGAGGTTCCAAGGACAGAAGCAAGGAAATCCACGACTACTGATCTAAGGCCCGTCAGACAGTTTCATGCCAGGACAAGGAGTTCACGTACCGTCCAGGGGTCACCTGCTATGCTTGTGGTGAAGAAGGGCACTATGCTAAACAATGCCCAAAGCCGAGGAACTCGGCCCCCAAGCCAAACAATGGTGGGAATAATCCAGCCCCCAAGCGCAACAATTTCAATCCCAACAACAACCACAGGAAGGGTCACCTGAACCATGTGACCAGGGAAGAAGCGCAGAATGCCCCAGACATCGTGCTCGGTACGTTCCCTGTCAACACAGTACCTGCCACGGTTTTGTTTGATTCTGGAGCTTCCCATTCGTTCGTTTCGAAGAGTTTTGTTTTGCACATGGTTTTCCGATACTTCCCTTGGAAAAATCTATGATCATCAAGTCCCCCGGAAATAAGCAAATCGCTCAGAGTTACTGCCAAGGAGTAATCATTGAGTTCGAAGGACTACAGTTCCAAGCAAATCTCATCGTGTTGGAAAATAAAGGACTGGATGTCATTTTAGGGATGGACTGGTTAACCACCAACAAAGGATTCATTGACTGTTTCAATCGGACCGTGATTCTCACTCACCATCATGGCAAGACAATAAAGGTTACAACTCAAGAAAGGCCACGGTCACGGCAACCAAAACTGAACAAAGTGGACATTTCAGAACTGAGAAAAGTTCCAGTGGTATGCGAGTTTCCTGACATATTTCCTGAAGAACTGCCAGGCATGCCACCAGACCGAGAGATAGAATTCAGCATCGAACTAGCACCTGGCACCGCTCCCATCTATAAGAAACCTTATAGAATGGCACCCTCAGAATTGGTGGAGTTGAAGAAGCAGATAAAGGAATTATTGGACAAAGGATTTATTCGAGCCAGCTCCTCACCATGGGGTTCGCCAGTGTTGTTCGCCAGGAAAAAGGATGGGACACTGAGACTGTGTATAGACTATCGAGCTCTCAATATGGTCACCATCAAAAACAAATATCCGATGCCACGGATAAATGATTTGTTTGACCAGCTCGCACAAGCCAAGGTGTTCTCAAAAATTGATTTGAGATCGGGATATCATCAATTGAAAGTACGGACAGAAGATATCCCTAAAACAGCATTCACCTCCAGATACGGATTATATGAATTCACAGGGATGCCTTTTGGTCTAACAAACGCCCCCGCATATTTCGTCCACCTCATGAACAAAGTGTTCATGAAATTCATGGACAAATTTGTTGTGGTGTTCATCGACGATATTCTGGTATACTCAAGGACACCAGAAGAGCATGCTGAGCATCTCAGAATTGTTTTGGGAGAATTAAGGAAACATCAGTTGTACGCCAAATTTAGCAAGTGTGAATTTTGGCTAAGGCAGGTTGGTTTCCTAGGCCATATATTGAACCAAGAAGGCGTGGCCGTAGACCCAGAAAAAGTCAAAGCCATACTTGACTGGAAGCCACCCGCCAACGTTACAGATGTGCGGAGTTTCCTGGGAATGGCCGGATATTACAGAAGATTTATTGAAGGATTCTCCACTGTGGCAAAACCAATAACACAGTTGCTCAAGAAAGACAAGAAATTTGTATGGACGGAAGCTTGCGAGAGAAGCTTCCAAGAACTTAAGAAGAAGCTAACAACCGCACCGGTATTAACCGTGCCAGACATACACAAGAGTTTTGAAGTATATTGTGACGCGTCCCGAAAAGGCCTCGGATGTGTACTAATGCAGGATGGCAAAGTTGTCGCGTATGCCTCCAGGCAGCTGCGAAAACATGAGGAAAATTACCCAACACATGACTTGGAGCTAGCAGCAGTCATACATGCACTCAAGGAGTGGAGGCACTTTCTGTTGGGAAATCGCTGTGAAATATATATACGGACCACAAGAGCCTCAAATATATTTTCACACAGCCAGAGCTAAATTTACGCCAACGACGCTGGTTGGAATTGGTCAAGGACTATGATGTCGGCATTCACTACCATCCAGGGAAAGCAAATGTAGTGGCTGATGCCCTTAGTCGAAACCCCAGCCCGGACAACGACGGTCCGCAAAACTTGAGGCCTGAGTTTCAGCAAGAGTTCGCTAGGCTCAAAATGGTGTTAGTCTCTAAGGGCACCGTATCAAATCTGGAGATACAACCCACCCTAGTGGAACAAATTAAGAAGGCTCAACAGGGACATCCCAGCATCAAAGGTATAAAGAAGAAAATGAACCTTGGTAAGGCTTCAGAGTTAGTCACAGACAGTGAAGGAATATTATGGTACGGAGACAGACTTTGCGTACCTAACATTGAGGAACTCAAGCAACAAATCCTAACCGAAAGCCACACCGCTCCATACTCGATCCATCCCGGAGGAACCAAAATGTACAAAGACATTCAGGAAAGATTTTGGTGGCACGGTATGAAAAGGGATATAGCCGCATTTATTGCTTGTTGCGATTCATGTCAGCGCATCAAGGCCGAGCATCAAAAGCCGGCAGGGCTACTCCAGCCAAACAGGATACCGGAGTGGAAATGGGATGAAATAGGAATGGACTTCATCGTCGGACTACCCCGATCACAACGCGGAAATGACGCCATATGGGTCATCACAGACCGACTAACCAAGGTTGCTCATTTCATTCCCGTGAAGACTACCTACTCCACACAAAGACTGGCCAAACTTTATCTCTCCCGTATAGTTTGTTTGCATGGAGTCCCAAAGACTATAATCTGACCGAGACACACAATTTGTCTCCAAATTTTGGGATCACCTAAAACAAGCTCTGGGCACGCAGCTAGCTTTCAGTACAGCGTACCACCCTCAGACTGATGGACAAACGGAACGTGTGAACCAAATCCTAGAGGATATGCTGAGAGCCTGTGTGCTCACCTATGGGTCCAGTTGGGAAGAGAGTTTGCCGTATGCCGAGTTTGCTTACAACAACAGTGACCAAGCCAGCCTGCAAATGGCACCCTTTGAAGCATTGTACGGGCGGAGGTTTCGTACCCCACTGAATTGGTCAGAAACAGGTGACAGCCGTATCTTCGGCCCAGACATGCTTAAAGAGGCCGAGGAGAAGGTTAAGTAGATCAGGGCCAGACTCAAGACAGCGCAGAGCCGACAAAAGAGCTACTACGATCAAAAACATCGTGAGGTCAGCTTTGAACCCGGTGATTCCGTATACCTACGAGTGTCTCCTATGAGGGGCCTGCAACGGTTCAAAATTAAGGGAAAGCTAGCCCCGAGATTTATCGGGCCATTTTGTATAGAGGCACGAAGAGGCACAGTGGCCTACAAACTAGACTTACCCAAGGAGCTGTCAGACGTCCATGACGTATTCCACGTCTCACAATTGAGAAAATGTGTGAGTAACCCGGAGAAGCATGTATCTCATGAGGGCATTGATGTACAACCAGATCTCACCTACAGAGAGCGGCCAGTAAAGATACTGGGAGTGTCTGAACGGAGGACCCGTCAGAAAACGACCAAATTTTTCAGAGTTCAGTGGAGCAACCACACTAAGGATGAAGCTACATGGGAAAGGGAAGATTTTCTTCAGGCAGAATATCCATATCTATTCGAGGATCAGCTGAAATCTCGAGGACGAGATTTTTCCTAAGGGGGTAGGTGTTGTGACACCCAAAATTTCATTTTGGATTTTTCAAAATTTTTACTTGACTTGAGGGAGGTGTTTAAAAATTTTCTTCAAAAGAACCCTCCCTTCAGAAATATTTTCTTTTATGGCAAGAGTTTTATTTGGATTCACCCAAGACTTGTTTTTGGTCTTGGAGGTTCTTGCTTTTTATGTTGGACTCAAGCCAAAATGCTTTTCACTTGGGAAAAATGTCTTTTGAAAATTTCTTTGAATATACTCTATAGCTTTTGGAATAATCCTTTACCACTTTCAACAAATCTCCCTTGCCATGACCTTAGTGCAAATCCACTCTCATAAACCTTTCCTTATCTTTGGATCATGATTTACTTCAAATCCAGCAAGTTGGACCTCTCCATATTTTTATTTTCCACTTATTTCTTATCAAAACAATTTCTACCTTATATCTTGATCATTGGAGGTTTACAAAGGAACTACTCTTTCTGCTTTGATTTTTGCCCCCAAACCTTTTTCCCTTCCTATCCTTTGAACCCTCAACCAAGATCCATGAAGATCCACTGGTCTCCAGTTCAAATTTTTCAAACTATACTTGCTGCAAGTTTGGACCAGATTTGCCAAATTTGATGAAATTCATTCAAATCCTTCTCCAAAAATTCTGAGTAAAATCAGGCAGCCTCTGGGTGCATTGAGTGGTCACCTCACCAAGCCCCAGCTCCAGGAAAAATTTTCTTCATACCTAATCATTTCATCGAACACCTTCAGAGCACTGTCAATATCAGGTTCAGTCAAATTCAGTTAACAGTGGCTGAATCACTGTCGTTTTCTTCAGTGTCTGTTGTCGATCTCGCCAGTGCCCGGCGTCGCCGTGTTTCCTGTCCCCTCCCCCTTGTCCTCTACACCGCACGAGCGCCTGGATGCTTGCGGGCGTCGGCGACGAGCGGGAGGAGGTGCGCCGCCCCGTGACCGACGCCAGCGGCGGCTTTGCGGCCGCCAGAGAGAGGCGCAGCGCAGACGGCGCCACCCAGCGCCGCCCAAGCTACCGGAGAGCGCCGCGTGGTCTTCCACTCCCCAGTGCGCGCTGCCACCCTCGTCGTGAACCGCTGGGCGCGGAGCGCGCTCTCTGCCGCCGCCGTGCCCGTGCGGCCACCCCACCATGGACCGGCGCCATTACGCCAAGACCGACCAGGATTAGCGGGGGAACGGCACCAGTACACCTCACTGATGCTGCCTGGCCACCTAAACTCCTTGCCAAGCTGCTGCCTCGCCGTAATTGCTCGCCGGAGCAACCCCGTTCACGGCCACCCCTCGAGCCGCCTATAAATAGAGGCCCCGAGCTCCAGCTAGTACCCACACCACCTCTACACTCCACCAAGACCCTGCCTAGCCACTGGAAGAGCCCCGAGGAAGTCTCCTTCCTCAACTCCGGCCGCCGCGACCCGCCACGGGATCCAGCTCGATTCGCTCCCGTGCGTGCACCTCTGCCTCCCATCTCTTGCCAGTGGCTCTCTAGTGCATCCCTCCTTCTGACCCGCGCTTCAATTCGAAGTTTGCAGCACAATACCGGAGTTCCCCACCATCGCCCGAGCCGCCGTCCGCCGGAGAAAGTGTCGCCGTCGATGTGGTGCTCCCCGACGCCAAAGTCCACCACCCACCGACGCGGAAGGACATGCTGATACTCTTGGTACACTCCGATCTCCCTGACTCGCCGTGGTTCGACGCCGGCGACCACCGCAGCCTTCGGGCGCCGGCGAGGTCTTTCAAACCTGACATGTGGACCCCCCCACGTCAGCCTCTCTTTCTTTCCCCGCGAACCGTTTTCTGTTGGCGCCTTCGGACAGAGTACGTTTTCTCTGTGGGCTTGCGCGTTTCTATTCGAACCGTTTTCTGTTTTCTCAGTTAAACCCCTGGAACTTTTCTGTTTCATTACAGATGAGTCCCTGGACAGAAACCCTTATAACTTTTTAATAAAAAGTGATTTTTGAGTGATTTATTTTCTGACGGTCTTAAAATTCTGTCTAGTTTTTTACGGGATTTATTTGAAAAAAAAATTGGAACAACTTTTATGCACGCGTTGGTTTTCACGTTAGTATGCTTTTTCGCTATACCGTAGGTTCCGGAAGAGGTGACGGAGCCGCGAACTTCGCCGAGCTAGACTCCGACTTCTCCGAACCAGGCAAGCATGTTTGAACCTTTGATATGATAGGTGTTTGCATGATTGCGTGAAAGGTTGTGCATGGCATACGAGTATCGGTGAGCACCTCGTTGCATGTGAGGCAACTACCCGTGTGTTCCAAAGTTGCGGTGATCTCTGATGAGAGATGGCCTAGTCATGTGGTGACATGAAGGGCAGTAAGGTGGTACTGTTGTAGCATGCCAGCCTTACGTCATCCGTTAAATTCTGATGTTAACGTGGACGGAGTCACGTTATCCTTCTTCCCCCTTCCGTGCTACCACATGTTTTATGCCAGAATGCGGTTTAGTAAGTTGGTAACCTCTTTCCGTGTACACACCAAACAGAGGGGCCGGGATGATGGTTCCATGGCCCTGGATTAAAGCCAGTCATCCGGTCAGGGGGCATGGGTGTTTCCGGTTGGGACCGAGAGGGGGGCACCCCTTAGAGCGCGCGTATAGAAATTTTGATCCCATGCTACGCGAGGTTGTAGCCTCCCCGTCTCAAGGTTTTTCTTGAACGTTGCCGAGGGTGATTCCTGGCTTCGGAATGTTGAATGGGTGTGTACTAGTTAGACGTGTTTCTTCCAAAACACCGTAGACGGAACTAGTCCCCGTGACCACTGAAATCCGTTGGCTGTGGTTAAAGTACAAACTCTGCAGAGTCAATTCCTTTCGAGTCATCGTATCCATGGTCAAGTATCATGATCAGTGTATCCATATCTATGTCAAGTCCTCGTGGTTATTCTTCTTTCCGGTAAGTGAGCATGAGTAGTAGACTTAGCTGAACATTACTCCTGTGGATGGACTAACCCTGTTGTTTATCTCATGCCTGATTATTCTCTGGATATGATTTAAATTCTTGAGCTAATAAGATGTTAAGTTATGAAGCCCTTTATGTGATGTCGCTCAGACGTCCGACTGTGGCATGTTTGTCTTTTATTCCCAATATAAGCCCTTTATGTGATGTCGCTCAGACGTCCGACTGTGGCATATTGATTATTTACTTTTGATATAAGCCCTTTATGTGATGTCGCTCAGACGTCCGACTGTGGCATATTGATTATTTACTTTTGATATAAGCCCTTTATGTGATGTCGCTCAGACGTCCGACTGTGGCATGCACTATCTTTTATTTCCTTTTATAAGCCCTTTATGTGGTGTCACCCTGACGCCCGACTGCGGCATTATTATTCTTGCAGTTTCCTCTCGAGGAGTCATTCAGACCCTCGTTTGGCACCCAGTATTTATTTTGGGATTTCGGGAGGACTACCGCCCGACTTCTCTGTTATTTTCCCATGCATTATTATCTCTATGTCTGAACGCACTTGTTAATCTGTTCATATGCTTCATGTTTACATTTGTTATATCTTATGTCCGAACTGTCTTGCGAGTACTTTCATAGTACTCACCTGGCTTGTTGATTTGGCCAGATGTTGACGAAGGCGATCTCTTGGATGAAGAGTTTGATAGTGCGTCCGACGCCTAGAGGAGTCCCAGTCAGTCCTGTGCGATCCCGGATATTGGTCACTTGTATTATATACGCTTCCGCCACCCGCAATAAGTCTCCTCGAGCCTCACTCCGACGCTCGAAGAGCTGTAGTTTTCAGGAGTCATATCACCCACTTCGCGGTGATATTTCCACCACCGTTGTTATCGTGAGTTAGTAGTCATGCCACCCTATCCGCCGTTATGTTTTATTGGCGTTCATGTAATAAATTTTTGAGCAGTCTCCGCTCAACCTTGTATAATATTCAGTACTCCTGGTATTTTTTCTTCTGTGACCAAGATATTGTCTACCAGTGAGAAGGAATTCTTCTTTACTGGTCCGTAAAAGGGATTGGTTTCTCAATAAATATTTTATTTAAAAACCGGTCGTGATAGGCAAGTCCTTCGTGGGCGATAGCCATGGTGGGATAGACAAGGCTGCTTCTTCATGGACCCTTCATGGGTGGAGCCCTCCGTGGACTCGCGCAACTGTTACCCTTCGTGGGTTGAAGTCTCCATCAACGTGGATGTACGATAGCACCACCTATCGGAAACACGCCAAAAATCTCCGTGTCTACATTGTGTTTGCTCCCTCCAAACTCCTCCCTTTTACCTTCATATGCAATGATTTACATTCCGCTGTTATACTCTTAAAATTGCATATGTAGGTTGATTGCTTGACTTGTGATAAGTTGCTAAAATCTGCCAAGACTTAAAATTGGGAAAAGGCAAGATTTTTATTTGGTCAAGTAGTCTAATCACCCCCCTCTAGACATACTTTCAATCCTACAGCCGCACTAGGACTTAGCGAAAAAAATTGGCAGATAAGTTGTTGGAACCTTCTGTTGCTCTCTGGATAGCTTGTGCAACTGTGTGGCGCCTAGCTCTATGGCATTGCACTGTGCTGTGTGGCGCCTGGACCTTAGGCGTTGCACATGTGACAAATGTTCAGACCAAAACATAGTAGTGTGATGATGTGTAGTAGCATTGATGGCAAGTAGAGTACTGTGATAGACAACATATGCCAAACAGTAGTTCACAACACATAGTAGATTAAATAGAGGAGTAGTTCTTACAACCAAATCGAGGAGGAGTCCAAAATACATAGTAGTTCACAACCAAATCGAGGAGGAGTCCAAAATACATAGTAGTTCACGACACATAGTAGTTCACAACCAAATCGAAGATCATTGTTTAGAGGATAACACGGTCATAGTTCACAAGCAAATCGAAGATGACATAGATCTATTGCGTAGAGCAAGATCCCTTTCCCTTCTTATTCTTCCTCTCTTCTTATTCTTCCTCCTCCCTTTTCCTTATGCGGTGAGCCTCCTTAACCACCCTCTACATGAAAATCTTGTGTTCCCTCTCTTTCTTTTCAGCTTCGAAAGCCCAAAGTTTCAAGGTTCTTTCTTGAAAATCCTTTAGACGTTTCTTATTTGCCTCCTCACATTTCCTCTTCAACGCTTGCTCCCTAGAGAGACACTTAAAAAGTCCTCTTTCATCTTCCTTCCTCTTCCCTTCGAGCTCCTCTTGCTTCTTCTTCTCTAGGGCGGCTGCACCCTCCTCTCTTAGCTTCTTCGCAGCCTTCTCCCACCACCCCGCCATCTCACCTTTGCCATCCTTCTCCTCCACTCCCTGCATTGTTGGTTTGTTGGGTTGAGAAGTCGCCATACCTACAATGAGTGAAACATACTAGTTAGTAATGACAATAAGAACAAATTGAAGAACATGTACATCGCAACATATTAGTGAATAAGGACAACAAGAACATATGGAAAATATGTAAATTGAAACATTATAGTTAGTGAGCAACATACGGAAATGGTCCATCGAGGTATCCAAACATTCCTCTATAACGACCTTGCCCAAGACCACCACCACGGCCAAGTCCACAACCAAGGCCAAGACCACCACCAAGGCCAAGACCACCACATCCAAGTCCACCACCAAGGCCAAGACCACCACCACGAGCTCTACCACCACCACGGCCTCGTGTAAGTCCTAGTTGCCTCCCTCTTTGTAGCCTAGATCTTCTTTGGCTACCACTTGGTTGGCTACCACTTGGTTGATTTGGCACTTGTTGGCTACCACTTGGTTCCCTTGGCACTTGTTGGCTACCACTTGGTTGCCTTGGCACTTGTTGGCTACCACTTGGTTGCCTTGGCACTTGTTGGCTACCACTTGGTTGGCTACCTTGTGTAGCTCCTTGTTGGCTTGTGCTTGCATCATTTGTCTTTGACTTCTTTCTTGGTTTGGTACATTTTCTGTTGTTGTGGCCCTGACCTTTGCATTCCCCACAACGGAAGCTCTCACGAGGCTCTTGGAATTGGTCATTGCCTGATTCGCGGCGGCCACCATGGCCCCATCCGGCCATGTCGCCTTAAAGACACTTTGTCTTACGTCTACCCCATTTAACAACCTTCAACTCCGAATCCGGCCATAGTTGAAGTCCATGGTACTCCGTCCATTGTGATTGGTCAAAGTATGAGTGAAAGCGGGGAGCCCATGTATTCTTGACCTTCATGATTGAGAACTCCGACTCCCTCATGGTGAGGGGGTAATTGACGTCAACATTCCTAACAGGACCGGCGGTATACAAGTGTGAGCATGGGAGATGAAGCAACAATGGCCTCCCGCAAGAGCAATCACACCGTGTTAGCGATACCTTGAAATCCCGACCTCCATGTTGGCGGCCATCGTTTCTGGTTCCTCCTGGCTCTTTCACTTCGTACGACCAACCTTCGTTGTCATATAGTACAGCTTCTTGTGAGTCCGCCTTCCGTTATTGAAATTCCAACCATTCATCAATCTTGGGTGGGAACTTGTACTTGTACTTGTGCTTGTTCTCACCCGCTATCTATGCATCCGTTTCCATTGAGTACTTTAGAAAGTACGCATTTATCTTGTCAAATGTGTATTGAACTATTGCCATCACGGGTAGCACGTGCACCCTTGTGCACCCTATTGAAGCATTCGGCCATATTGCTTGTCATTTGACCATATCTCCGGCCATCTTCATCAAAAGCACGTGCCCACTTGTTCCGGGATTGAATGTGCCTATTGAGAAAGTCTTTACCCCCAGGATCAAGTTTTTTGTGTGCGAGCAATTTGTTGTACAAAGTGGCGAACCGCTTGTCGGAGAAAGCGAGACAACAATCTTGAAGACCATCGGCCAACTCCTTAAGGTCACATGCCCTATAGAAGTTGGAACAAAAGTGCCTCATGCACCAT